>NC_140592.1:152567225-152669155 GCF_964204655.1 Triturus cristatus
TCAAAGGTAGGTCACCTTCCACCTTTGTGTGCCCTGGGTGGATGAAGTGGAGTAAGGGTTGTGTGGACAATTCCCCTGGTCTGTGGAGAGAGAAAGAGATAGCCCTTCAATGCAAAAGGAAAAAGGATTTTGACTCTCATAAGCGTGTGAGATGTGGAGGTCGGTGTGGGTGATTTTGTGAAAATCAGCGCTCCCAATGGGTGTGCGGAATGGTCTAAGTTCACCAAAGAGATGCAAGTAATCAAATGTTTTCAAAATGCTGTCAAGACTCATGGTGGTCGTATAGGGAACAAAAGCAGAGTTTGTTACCCGTAGCATATCTAACCCTACTTCCTGTTTCAGGCCAAGACCACTCTCAGTTGCTGGTGTTACTTCTAATACAGGTTTGTATGGTTCTTCTGGAAGAGTATCACCTGCACATCGGCGTAGTAGTAGAGTGATCAAGAGACCTGCTTATCTCAAAGATTTTGTAGTTTCGGGTGTGTCCGTTATTTTCGCAATTACCAGTTTATCATTGCTTTTCATTGTGTTCTTTCATTTGTTGCTTTTGTTCTGTTTCACATTTCTTTGTATAATAAGGGAGGAGTGTGATGATGTGACAATGAGGTCACTGTCAGAATTCTCGGGGTGCTCTCGTGGAGAGGATTCTGAGAACTGGCAGTTCCTGCGCCATCCTCATTGGATGGGGTGTTCTTCAATAAACTCGGCTGAATCTTACCTGCTCTATTTGTCATCTGTTCCCGACATCAAAACCTCCATCTGTTTGGTGCAAATCCAGACCCTGCTAGATTCATCAAATACATTAGCACAATAACAATAGCCCCATGTCTTTTACTTAAAAAATATTTGGGGAAGTAAGAAGAAGCGCTTGTTTCCAAATACTAAATTTCCCAGAATGCATGACTGCAAAAACACCAGCGCACAGAATTCCAAACGCTTTCCATCTCTTTTTAAAGGCAAAGAGGTGCTGAAAACGATTTGCACCTTTGACTTACTGGACTGGTCACATATGTAACTACGCTATGATCATGCTGCTGCTGATAAGTGAATTGTTTAATCACTGGCAAAGCCAACAGCACTGCCAAATGTTAATGGGCGGCCTTGAAAGGCCAGAAGCCTTGGCAAATGCAATTTTGGTATTCGAAACTCAGTAGTACAGTGTCCAAATGGTCTGCGATCCCAGGACAGCTGTATCTCCTAAGCTGGTGGCTGCCCCACCCAACCTCAAGAGTACACAGAGTCCTTCCTCAATTGCAGTCCAGCAACCCTCCGTCTGCCGGCACCTTGCACATTAAGGCCACCTGTTTAAACCTCAACTTCCACGGTTTCCAGCCGAGGCTGCTGGAGAAAAGCATGTTCATCATATTCGTGAAATAAAACAGAACAAGAAATTACCGGAGCAAATTCATTTAATAATGTATTAAGCAAATTGACGAGTACATAAACATACCAAGTGTATAACCTCAATGAATGCTGAAACCAGATCTGTATTAGTGTTGCTTGAAGTCGTCGCCATACTTGGTGGCAGGTGATGGAGGATTCAGAAAGTGGTCCAGAATTAAAGCTTATCGCTGAGAGTTTAAGTCCTTGGGTTGGTATACAGGGACATTTACCTCATGCAGGGAAGGACGACCCTTGATGATGTCAGCAGCTTTTTCTGCTATCATGATGGTTGGGGCATTCAGGTTGCCGCTCACGACACTAGGCATTATAGATGCATCCACCACTCGCAGGTTCTGAACCCCAATTACTTTGGTCTCGTGATCCACCACTGCGGCAACATCCGAAGGCTGTCCCATTTTACAGGTGCAGGAAGGATGATAGGCACTGTCTGCTTTTTGTCTGATAAAAGCATCAATTTCGTCATCTGACTGCACGCTATCCCCAGGGCGAATTTCAGTTCCCCTGAATTGGTCGAATGCTTTCTGTGCAAATATCTCCCTGGTGAGCTTTACACACTGACGGAACTCCCAGACATCACGTTCTAGAGAGAGGAAACAAACTAGGTTTCAAAATCTTGCATTTATAAAACACTGCAACGTGGAAAAAATATTCAGTACAAATAACCTTAGCACTTCAGACTGCCATTTTATGGACCATTAATTACAAGTGTAACTATTACCCATTTTAGGGGTTCTCATTTTATCACCCTCGAAAGGATGTATAGTTAAGTTGGACCTAAACTGTTTTGAACTTGTGACTAGTAGATGTACGTATCTGCGCGAGTGTGTAGTAATGCCTTTGCCTATGCAGCTATTATGCACGGCTTGATGAAGTGTTATGTTTCAGGGGGGTTCTAAGGTCTTTACGTGTGTACTGGAATATCTGCTCAGCAGCCCAGTGCGTGGGTGCTAATAAAGAGGACTTAAGACATCGGGACGGTGTGTCCTTCGTCATTAACACAGAGTGGTTAACTCACTCACCTTGCACTAAAACATCTGATCTGCACTTAATATAATTTGCAATTTCAGTGTAAAGTTCGAAAAATGTTTAATGTTTTTCCTACTTTTGGTTTGCAATACTTACCTGTTGACAAATAATTCGGTTCGAGGATTGGATGGTCTTTCGGATCTGCGCTTTTCAATTTCAGCCAACCAACACTTGTGCCCCTCATGCTTCCAATGTGCACCTGTAACATATTTAGAAAATCAGAATAGGACATTTGCATATTTTTCTGACAGTAAAATGTACAAAAGAACCCCATGCCGTGCATGCTTCGTTAAGAGTTCAACACAGCAGGTTAAGCACAGTCCCCTTTCTTTGAAAGAGATGACCATAAATAGCTTTCATTCACTGTTTTATTTAAAGTTCCATGATTTTCAATTTCTAATGGCATTAACCAAAAGACACCGAACAAAAAAAAGCATAAAATGGTGATCCGACCGCGACCTAAGAACTGATCTTACACACTAACTCAACAGAAAACCGCGGGTCATCTGAATCCAGAATGCGGACCCCCTCAGTTGGTATTTTTTTCTATAGTTGGGAGGAAAGCAGACTGCTACTTCGTTAGAGGCTAACTTTTCTCGTGCTAGCTTTAAAAAACATTTTTTAAATAAAATGAGGCATTTCTCGGTAAGCGTTAAGGTACAATTTTAGCTTATTTGCCAACAATCTTACAATATAAGGATGTGTGTCATCTTATCACGGACTCCCTCGTGGTCATTAAATATCTCCACTGTGTCTGTGCTTTGTATACATTCAGCATATCAATATGCATATTTTTCAGATGGTGCAGTGGCTTGTGGGTACAGTTCTTCTCATCATTCTACTTCCCTAAGCGTCAAATGCAGCGGTTCTTAACCTTTTGACTTCTGTGGACTTCTACTAAATCATTACTTGAATCCGGGGACCCCCAACTGAGTCAATTTTCGAAGTTGGGGACACCCAAGCTAAGCAACTTCAATGATTTGAACCTTGAAACAATTCCACCACCCCCCCCCAAAAAAAAACACGTATGCACAGAACAAATTTTCAAATATTGTGATATTTAGTTTAATTCACAGTCAAATATACAAAATGTTTACTATTTCTTAATTGCGCTTTAATTGTATATACCATATTAATTTTAGTTTATTTATTTTAATATTATATAATTTTGTTAGACAGACACAGACCTCCTTTATAGACCTCGCGGACCCCCAGGGGTCCTTGGACCACAGGTTAAGAACCACTGGTCAAGTGCGTTTTGCTAGCGTTCTAATATATCCAATTACATTGAAAAGCAGCATGTGGTTTTCGTCTCAGCTCATGAATCGAGTTAACTGCTTCAACAACTGGCCCTTTGGCTGCATCGTGCTCACCTGATAGCCTTCCAGTTTTGGTGCAACTCGACCATGGTCAATCACTTGAGAGGGCAGGAAATGGAACTGGAGGTCTGGATGAGGGACACCAGGCTCACTTCTAATGAACCCCCCAGATTCTAAATGAGAGGTTGCTCCTTCTCCTGTAGGAATGGGTAAAACACAAAGCAGGTTTATGATTTATTAAACCGAAAACAAGCACTGGCAAAATCAACTGGGCTGCCTCTAGCAAGTGTGTACGTTTTTTCTATTAATTTAAAGTTATTAATATAACATATCGCACACACAAAACAAAATCATGGAAAACACAAAGAAAATGTAAAAATACAGGAGTGACCGAGGACCCAAGCACCCCTATCCTGCCACTGAAGTGCACTCCTTTTCAGGCGCCTGTTCGCATATGATCAGGCAAAATGTAGTTCCTCACAGTGCAAGGGAACAAATGGTTGAAATGGGCTAACCCGCTGCCCATGCTATATGCGTTGGAGGGATGAAGCAAAATGTAAATAACAACTTTAAAGTCTAATGGATGAAAAAGGCACCTATGTATGGGTATATGCATGCATTTGTACTATTATTTTGTTTTAAAAACAGGAGGCTGACGAAAAAAGTAAAGCTATCTCCATGCCAGACCTTAAAAATTCCCTACTTTGAGGCTAAAGCGGGCAGGTTTCGGATGCCCAAAAAGTGAGATTGTCAAAGGAGCTTTCAGATCCTGTCATGTGTGAAATTCACATAACAATGTGGCGTGGTGGTCCACATTCATGGGTTCCTATTGGCAGTGGAATGGTCACTAAGAAACCTGGGGAAGTGCTAGATACTCTGTAGGATTAATTGTTTAAGCCTGCAATCAACAAATGTTTTTTTTTCCAAAAAGGGCCCAGCACCAAGAAGGAGGACTCCTGTTGGTAGTTATATCCTACAAGTTCTTGCATGGTTTTTAGACTCTACATGCAAGATGGGAGGCTTCATAGAAATGTTAGAAATAAATTGAGCATATCTGAGCCTGGGATTCTAGAACATGCTGGATCCGTCACATGAATTGACCCATAAGATCTGATGTATGTGGTGCACATGAAGTGACCCATAAGAACTGATGTATGTGGTGCACCAGAAGTTACTGATTCACTGCTTCCAGGAGGGCTGTAGATGGGCAGTAGAGCTTGGAGTTAGTCTGGGACTTTTCTGTGGTACGCTTTTTGGTTGGTGCACAGGGACTTTAAGTTAGCCATGTATTTAACCAGGTACCAATATAGGGACTTTAGTTCTGGTGTTATATGATCACCCTTTCAATGGCTACACATGGAGTATCCATATGAACCTGGACACATAAGTTCGAGAACCTTCCTGTGAATACCGATTTGGTAAGTAGTCATCCTGGCAATGGTGTTTACGAAAAAATGAGAGGTCCAAGCAGAATTCTGCACAGTTGAGAGAGTGGCATAGAGGGAGATGGGTAAGGTGAATCCAAGATTGTTTCTGCTTCTTTTGATTCCATCACCTTGGATGAATAACATTATCTTGGATATAGTTAGACATACAAAGATGAATTTCATTCAGAGGAAAAAGTGACTGAAGCACTCAGCTGAGTTATCATGGTGACCATGAGACAACGGGCGATACTCCAGCCAAATAAAGATCTTTATATACTCAGTGCAGCCATATCATTACAGATGAAGTCATTCGAGTCTATTTGGCCAGCAGGCATGAGTAGAAAGAGAAGTGTTGGCATAGAGAGTCATTGGCAGGCCTCGGGGTACCCACACCTTTGTGTGATGACTAGATACTTTGGGCATATGTTCTTGTTGCATGTAGTATTTCGATATTTATGTAGCAATTGCTAAAGTGGGTCAGCAAGTTAGCAGGAATCAATTGAAGGTCACATGGAGAAGTGTGGTGTCAACTACAAACTGTACGTAGATAATGACTGGAGTATATGGGGAGGCTGAAGCGTCCATACCTGTGCTTGAATTTATCACACATATCTGTATATTTCGGTTTCCTGGCATGTCACTTTTAGCATATGAAGATGTGTACTTAACATCAGTTGGTAAACTATTGCTATGCTGTGTACACCTTTGTTGGTGCATACATAAATCGTTATTAACACTGCCATATTGGAACTGCACAGCGGGTAACAACAGCTATACCAAATGAATGTTCTTTCAATTTCATGAGAAAGGTAAAAACATGAAGCTTACCACAATCTTCATTACTCCTCTTTCTGTATTACAACGAAGGACTCTTCACTCGGACTATTCTGTCCCCACTAATAATTTTATCTATCCAATGTCATTTTAGCCGAAACGTAGACTATAGAGGTGACACATTATCTGACATGGTGAAGACGTGCCTAATACATCTGTTACACTGAGAACACCATCAAAATGTTCTGTCCAGTGTATACGCTATTATTTTTTAGCCTCTAAATTATGTGTTATAGAATCCATTCATTTTATTTCTAATCACTTAATCCGTGCAACCATAACAGGAACACAGAGGAATTAATTAACACCTGGGGAAACGTAGCACCTCGTGAGGTCTTAAATAGAGTAACAATTTTTAAATATTGTTAAAATACATATGAATAGGCAAATCAATAAAGCACAAGTACACACTTTTTTTACAGGCCTAGACGTTTTCAGAAAGCATATTTATTCCACCAGGTAGCATGTTTTTAGTTTTAAAGGCACAAATTGAAAGTTACTGATAGGTTTATTATTTTAATACAACAGAGACTGCAAACCCTATATAAAAGCCTGTTGTTAATTTCCTTATAACACACGGGAGACTGCAATCCCTGTATAAGCAGCTTTTTACAGATTTTGATAAAGTTCCCCTGTTATATCTTTGATTGTAATGTATGCATCTTATGTAAAATGCCCGGTGTCCCCTGGCAACCTGTCTTCTCCTTGTTGCATAGTTCTGAAATGCACAAGGGAGAGTTGCTGAAGGGAGCTGCTGGCGTTGGATCAAGGGTCATTTCTCACTACCAATAAAACCATTTAAACCATCCTGCGGGGGTCCTGTCTTGAAAAACACCCTGCAAGCCAGGTGCTGATTTACAAGCCTAAACTGTAGGTGAATTTGTGCTTAGGATGGAGTCTTAAGAGCCCCCTCTAAATATGTGCTTGTATTGTATCCAACACCTTGGCGTCCCTTCCTAAAAAGACGTCTCTAGTCGCGTGTAATAAAATAATATATCTGCTTAAATGTAATAAGTTATTACAGTTGAATTGTGACATCATAATGCCTCCTGCAAGGGCAAGTAGCCAGGGAGAAATACAGGTCACAGAGGATAATTACAGCTGCTGTTTTAACAATAAGAACAGGCGTATTCCTTCTTCAGATTAGTTTTCTAAATAAACAGTGATCAGCAAGTAGATATTTATAGCAAAATATATGCTGCAGGTCATTACTGGAACGATAGAATCTCTCTCACTGTTTTGACACATTCGGAGCTCCATCATTACTTTTCAGTCTGACTTCAATTAAACCGATTCTAATATATGTTTGCAACAAGTTACTAACTGCTTTTGCCACGTTAAGTTTGCACTACAGACTACTTTTGTTCTTCATGTCTGCAAAGGTATCAGCTTTCACGTGAAAGAAAAATGAGTGCCAGGATTTCAGTGGTTTGTGGAAAGGTAAATGTTGTGACCATGCATAATGAGGAATAAAATACATTTTTTGTAAGTTAAAAGGATTTTGCACATCACCTCAGAGTTCCATGACCTTATAAAGAAACTCAGGCTTCGGACTCATCCCCTATAAGGTAACCAAAGTCCTCAGTGACATGCAATATCCCTTTAATGTACTGCCAAGGGTACTTTATTCATTATTATTAACTACTATGTTCTATTAAAATGTGTTCTGTGATAAACTGGTAGAAAGTAATCGAAGATAAACTTCATTGTTACACTATGTACATTACCTGTGAATTTCCAAAGCCACTCTAAACCAATCTGAACCATTCGAATAGGCTTTTGGGCTTGATATAACGTAATAGGCTTAGTGCACTGCTGCTGTATATACACTTCTAAATGATCCTGCAGGTTCTGTCCGACTCCTATAAGAAACAAAACATTTTAGAGAAGACCCACCTACACCGTAAAATGAAATTTTATTAAAACAAAATACTACATTGTTACTTTAGAAGCTGGCTAAAAATGGGTAAAGTCCGATTGCAATATGATGAGGACAAAATATTTGGGTAATTTCACATAACAAAATTATTGAGTTTACACCATTACGCCATAACGCGTAATTTCGAGGAGAAATTTTAATGCAAGATGGATAATTTTTGCACACAAATATACAAATCCGAACGTGAGCTACAGTGTTTTGAATGCGAGTGACCAGAAATTACATTTTTTACCTGAACAAATTGTTTGGGTAATTTCTTTGGAGTACGAGATGCATTTCGCATAATTGTGCAGTAATTTCGCATATTTACGCTACATCAAATTAGGTGAGTTCTCACACCCCTAATTTTTTTTTCCAAATACCTTTTTTGATTTATGTATAACAGGTGCTGCTTACATCGGGATGCTGAATTACTGTTAGGGCATAGTCAGCTCAGGTGCACAACATATCTATACAAGTACACAAATGAAGGAAGAAATACACTGTTGAGTAAACCATTGGCCCTTCGCCCGTATTCAGAAGTAGAATGCAAATGCTTCGACAGTGTTCAGGAGTAGAAGGCAAATGAGCCTAGTCGGGCATTGAAACAGCAAATCATAATAAAGTACAACCAGCAACAAAAGTAACAACCAGTGCAGCTCGCCCTCACGCCCCACACCTCCTCCCACACCTTTCCCAAGAAAGGTATGAGCTTTATCTCCTGTCAGGTGGTCCACCTCTCACACAGAACTACAGCACAAGGTGTCATGCCTAGTTATCAGTAGTCTGATCAGAAGAAGGGAGCACAGCCCTACATCTAGTCAAGTATTCAACCCAATGTTCCGTAAGGTTGCATCTCCATTCCCTGGCCCTGGAGCCCACCAGAACTGAAAGCTCTGCCGAAGCGCAACGGACCACATTCATTTGCCAGGTAGTGATCAGGAGAGCAGTCGCCACCTTCCAGGACATGACAATGCGACGCTTCACTAGTATTGGTGCTAAGCCCTGAAACACCCTCAAATGTTTTGTCAGTTTATTCACTACCCCGGAGTTAAGGAGGCGACGCGCAGGGTCATATGGCAAAATAGAAACGGTAATTTCTGATATACAGGAGGTCACTATTTTCCCACTATATTGGGCATAGCCACACCATATGAAGAAAGTTTGCCTCAACCTCGTGGCATCTAGAGCTCATCGCTCTTGTGCACGGCGACATTTTTTCCTATTCTACCCGGTGAGAGGTATGTGTGGTGTGGAACTGTGTAAACTGGACCCCAAGCACCTACACCAGGCAGCATCCAATAATTCTATGGACAGCTTCTCCTCCCACCACCCCTTAAGGGTCCGGAGGCCGGCACTCGTGGAATTGCTCTGCAAGGCCCCATAGATGTTGGATTTAATACGTCCTGACCCTGTCACGGTTAACATCAATTTTATTGGGCCAGCTACCTCTGTGAGGTTCCTATCCAGGTCCCATAATCTCCCTGCCACTTTCCGTAAAGCAGAATATAGGAGAAACTGTCCTGGATCCAAAGCGCCCTCTTCTGTCAGATCAGCCAATGAGTGCAGCCTGCCCTCCACCACCATATCACCCCAAGTCTTGTATCCAGCTGTGGTCTTCTCACACACCTAATTTAAAGGCGATTTTATACTGGCACAACTTATCGAGAAAACATGGGCCTTTGTTACACGAAAACCACCTATTAGAAGATGTTTGGTGGAAAGAGGAAGTTTGTGCATATACACAAAACCATTGACTCTGCACCAGTAATTTAGATGACCATAGAGGCTGAGCAAACATTGCATCCTTTGTTTCTTTTTAAAAAGGCCGAAATGAGAATGTACACAAAAAACTGGTCAATGGTGTTCCTTCCTCATCAGACCAAAATGTGGGTGAGTTGATAGGTCTGGAAAATGAGGAACATCACATTTCTGACTACCACTAAACACTACCTCTAAGCACTCCAAACCCAGAAAGCTACATAAACACAAAGGGACCTACAAAGCGGGATACCCAACCACTCGTGTCCAAGTACAACTACACATTTCCTACACTAAGAGAAGAAACTAGGGAGTGGGTTGGCATATATAGCTCGTTATGTTGTGTATGTTAAAACGCTGGTACCAAAACCTACTGTTTGGCTGTCACGGTCAGTCATGTCATGGCAATGCATGCAGCAATAAAACACAAAATAAGTAGGTTGCTAATATTAATGCAATAAGCAACAAAAGCGTGGATGCTCGTGGAGATCTAATTGTTGTAAGTCATGTGAGATCTAAGAAGGTGTAGAAGGCCATCCTTAGTGGAAGAGGATGCCCCTCACACAACATTGTGTCATGCTTCATCATTACCGCTCATGTTCAAAGTACTGCTTTGTTTGGATTTGTACAACCCAATAAAGTCTAAAAATCTATCATACAGCAAAATACAAAGAAAAACATTTAGAGGGTCTGGCAGAGGTAAGTAGCTTGTGGAATGAGTCCGCTGCACAGGGAAACCTGCTGTACTGACTGGCATGATGAATGAAATAAGAAGCAAAGTGGCATAAGGGGGTTGCACCAGTGACCTTCGAGTACACAAAGCTTGTAACTTTTCAATGAGGTGTGGTATAGCCATAGTCACTATGGGAGTGTGTTCAGCCTGCATAATTTATAAATGTCTAATTCTACCAGAGCACAGATATCTGAGGAGGGTGTTTTTAAAGTTCCAAATGGAAGACAAATACTACATCGGATAATGACACAGTGAGACTATGTCAGAGATATCAAGTGATGCAAAGACATGATCTAACAACTTTTTAGTAGAAGAGGTTTTGCCTGTGACTTGTTAGATCAGGTGTAGTTGTTGAGATTGTGTCAGATCCTGATAGATGGGCCATGGAGCAAGCAGGGGGAACTGGACCTCAACTCTTCTGACGGACTGGGATCGTTTGCATCTCATGTCCCAGTGTCCAACTTACTACCACTCTGCTAACAGAGCCAAGTACAACCACTTCCGCATCTCGCTCTCAGTGGTAGCGATGGCCAGCCGTCATAGGCTTCCCAGGAAGGTAGTGTGGGGTGCGCAAGCTCAAAACTCAACAGTCACCTAACTGCGCAATAACTGATTCTCTAACTTAGTGCTTTATTTTAGAAAAGTCTTTTATTGCACACACTTAAAAAGGAATACTAGACAGGAAATACTAACAAAGCGGTACAAAAGGGGGTGGTGATGGACGGAGCATCAGAACCAATCAAACACTCACACCCAGTCAACAGATCTGGGTTTGATCCATCACTGTTCTTTAGCCCACTCTGCCACCCCTTTTGTACCGCGAGGAAATACTAACAGGCACAACTAAAGGAACTAGCGCTAGGGATACTGCGCCTTCGGATACCACCCACCCCTTCCATTTACCCTTGTGTCCCTTCTGTGATAAGGCTAGGCAAGATCCAACCGGGGCGTGGAGGCCAAAAGCAGCACAAATCAAAGCTCAGGTGCAGATTACTCCTGTTCAGCATGAACAGCGCTCGGCTTAGTACAGTCCTGCTTAAAGTCCCACCAACTGCAGGTCTGTGTTTTCAAGCCACAGTTGGCAGGAAACCATCAACACACATCTTTACTTCATCTTGGTTCTGTGAGGAGAAGCACAGTTAAAGGGGGCAACAAGGAGACACTCTAAATTGCTAAGCTGTGTAGTGGCCTACTAATGTTTTGCAGGTTGGAAATTATGCTCGTCTGTACCCTGGGTTTTCTCTGGATGATCTGATATGCTACAAATACAGCGCATCAACATATTTTGAACGTTGGCCTAAGACATCCAAAGCAAATGCCTTAGGCTATCAGTATCTTGCTATTGTTGTCCTGCACTCTAAATTCAATTCAGTGAGAAAACAACAGTCGCATAAAGCGGTCACTTGCGATTGGGCTGTTTGCATGCCTGTGCTGGGTGAGATTAGATTGCAGGTTCCGAACAGTCTTATTGCCTACATTTTGTTAGAAAAAGCTGTGCGTCATGTCATTCTGCTACCTCGCCTTCCGATCAAGTCCATAATTGCAAGAAGGAAAATTAACAGTGGTCAACTCTCTGAGCTGATGGTAATTTATTACAACAAGGACAGAAAAAGGCAGTAAACAGTAAAGAAATCAGTGTAAAAAATGGGGGTTCCTGGGGGTGGCATCTCAAGGATGTCCACCCGCAGTAGTTCAGGCAGATGGAGCAGGCCAGGCCTACAAGGGCTTTGGATTGGTTTGGTTCGGGCTGGTTTTAGTTTGCAGTTGGAGTTCTGGGGTTCAGCTATGCACACATTTAGAACGCTGTGGTTTTGGTAGGCAGGGCAGCGGTTTTGTTTTTGGCAGGTTATAAAGTAAAATGCATTGTTTAACTATAAATGGTTGGAGTGAGGGAGGTTTCACTATGACTGATCAGGAAGCAGCAGTAAGGAAGACTTAGAAGGTGCCGTGTGATGCAGGAAGGGAGGACCTTATTAAACCAGGTGTTTTGTCTCAGGCTTGGATAGGCCTACACTCCCCAAAAGGTCGGTGGCAAGCAGAGTGACTGTGGTGGTGTTAGCATGCTGACCGCCGCAATCGAAAACAAAGGTAAAGGGTGAGAGTTTGAATAAACCTGAAGCAAAAAGTAAGGAATCTGTGGGAGGCTAGGGAAATAATATGGGTGAATTACGGTTGTCTGGCAGTGACGGCGTGCTTCAATATTTTGGCAGAGGTCGCGCTCGCTCCCAGTATGTGAAGGGAATGTGGTCGGCCAGTGAGAAGGCGGCTCAGGAGAGAAGTTTATTGTATGTAGTGAGAGGGGCGGGCCAGTAGAGTGCTCATGTGTGTCACTGAGCGCGACCACTCACGTAAACCAGTAGGTGGTGCTGGAGAGCTCAACTACAAGCAGCTCCCCTGCACCAGGGATAGGAATCCCTCAAAGCAGCAAATTTGATGCAGCCGTTTCTACAATGTCAGGTCATGGTAAGCGCAAAAGGAGGATTTCTAAAGCGGTCTAGACAGTAAAAAGGCATTGAATGGTGCCAGGGAGACACTTGCACAGTTTGTTGTTGCCTCTAATAGGGTGATTCTGGCTGGCCATGGACTGCGGTGAGATGAGGACATAGTCAAGTTGGGGGTGGGAAGAGGCTCAGGCCACAGAGGCTACGTATGAAAAGCAGCAAAAGTATGGGTGTGGGTGGCAGAACAAGAAGGGTCTGGCAAAGGTGCACTTTTACTTGGAGAGGAGGGGCCCAGGCCCACAGATCCCTCAGGTTGGTGCAGCCTGCAAGGCACCTTGTGAGCAGTAATGAAATACAGATGCAGCTGCAGAGACCAGTCCCCGGCCAGGTTAGAAGTGGCCTGGGAGCGCAGGTCCTAAGAGAGGAAGAGGTTTTGAGCAACCGTCCTGACAGTGCAGGAGGAGAAGACCACCATTGCACAGGACCAGTCAAACACCGAGTTTGACTGGAAATCTTTTGATGGTGCAGTGGGTGATGGAGAATGTCGGGGTGAGTAGATTTGCCAAAGAGGGAGAAATTGAGTGTGAATTAGACTATGATGAGGTGGAGGAAGAGTTGGAAGATTCTGCACTGGCAAGTAGTTAACACCAAAAGACGGGGGTAGGGGAGGGGGAAAAAGGGGGAAACGCATGTCTCTCGCAGTAGTGCTGTGTTACAGGCTGGAGTTACAACGTCCAAAAAGGACAGGGGAGGAAGGAGTTGGAGGTGTCCTAAGGAGAAGGGAAAGCAGCGAAGGACATCTCCTTACACAACGAAAAGGCTGAGTGCAGGGGAGCAACAGTGGTGGTGTAGTTGTGAATGGGGCGGATCTAAAGACAAGGTGATGTCAGTGGATAGAGGGGTGGGAACAGGTACAATGGATATCAGGATGGGTACACAAAAAGGCCCCAAAAGGTACAGGGTTAGCGGATACAAAAGGTAAAGAGAAAGATAAGGAGGTAGGTGGTGAGCACCGACGTAAAAAGGGGGATGCAACAGAGAAGGTATAGGAGATGGATACAAAATCCACAGATTCTAGAAAAAAAGGTAAATCAAAGGGTTTAAAGAAACTGCAATACATGCGTGTCGATGCCTCGGGGGACACACCTGTCTAATGCCACAAAGAAGATACGGATTGGGGAATTTATGGTTGTCTACAAATTGTTGCATAGAGAAGTACAGTCGAAAGAAGGGTCAAAGGAAGAGGCATCGGAGTTGGCTAATAGACCTAGAGTACCTTTCACAATAGATATGTGGACATGAGCAATTTAGATCTATGCAAGGTTATGTTGTGAAAAGCTTACAGGGAGCTAAGCGTCGATTATAAATATATGGACACAATTAGGAAGGCACAGATGGATTTTGGTGGCTAAGCCTAGTTGCACTACCATGAGTTCAGGGTGAGGATGGCGACGTAACCTGACAATCCACGGGGAGAGGTGGACAATGAACTATGGCTACAGTGAATGTACCCACAAAGGTAACCTCCAGCATCATATACAGCAAGTGGTTTGGCTGTACCATACCAGCCCTTTTTGGGATGACTCACCTCGTGGGGTGGGCGTGGGTTGCAGGTGACTGGGGTCAGGGAATGAATCCAGGGACCTGCTCGAGCTTCAACAGGGAATATTAAAATATAAACATGAATGTGCAAGATGTGGAGGCTGTGCAGTGTTTTATTGGGGAACAGGAGCAAACTTCGGTGGCAGTGTACAAAGCAGGGGTAGGGGGTTCCATTTCAGCCTGGAAACAAGGGCTTTTACTCTAGTTAAAGTAGACAAGTATAATGTCTGGCTTGTGTTTTATCCCAACAGAGAAGAGGCTTTGATTTTGGAATGGGGGGGGGTTTCAAGAGGGTTTTTGTTTGGGCTATCAAGGCCTTAGGCAGAGGAAATTTGAGTTGAACTTGAAATCGGCAAGGGAGCGGTCTTTACCTGATTTGATGGTATCCCCTTTAGCTGTAGTGCCCAAGAAAACTGGTGGCAAATTTCAAATGATTCATGATATCTCTTGGCCTAAAGGTTTGTCTGTCTATGCCTTTATTGCTAGAGGACACAGCTGTTCAGTTTGCGTCTGTAGATGTGGCTATGGCTTTAGTGCGAAGAGCAGGTCCAAGTTCTGAGTTGGCTAAATGTGACATCAAATCAGCCTTTCAAATACTTCCAGTTCATCCCCTTGACTTTTCTTTGCTGGGTACACAATTTGATAATCAATTGTATATTGATAAAGTGTTGCTGTGTGATTTAGTGCAAGCTTTTTGAGACATTTACCACTTTTTTTACAGTGGTGTTTTACGTTCAGATCAGATCACAAGTTAGTCAATCATTATTTGGATGATTTCCTGTTTGTTGATGTAGGTGGTACAAATGCATGCAAAAGAGCACTGCAGGGTGTTCCATTAGCACCAGAAGAAATTGAAGGCCTGAGTACTTGCTTGGTCTTCTTGGGTTCAGAGCTGGATACAGTGAACAGAGAAGCTAGGTTACCTCAACTGAAGGTCAGAGAGATGGTATTGTTTGAAAAGGAGATTTCTGCACCTAAGCTCCAGCTTAGATTCAGTTATTGCTAGGACACCTCAATTTTGAATGCTGGTTGGTGAGAGCTGGTAGGGCTTTTTGTCATTCTCTTGGCTTTGCCAGTGGCAAAATGACCACATCACAGGCTTTTTGGTGCATCATCGCGAAACTTGACGCATCGCTGCTGCCTGCACCGAAGCGTGGTCCCCACTTGATGCAACGACTGCAGCTTACAATGCAGGCCCTGACTTTTTGCTGCAGCACCTCCGTAGAATCGCTGCTGCAGGAAATAAGCCTGACTGCACTTGCCAAGCTACCAAGGGGTCAGTACAGGTTATTCTGAGGGTGTAACTTACTTACCCCGACCATAGTGAGCGTTCCTACTTAGACAGGGTGCAAAGTTCTGCCAACTAGAGACCCCATTTCTAACAGTTATGAAACCACAGCAGGTGAGATGAGAAGAAGAATGTTGCAAGGGTGGGCCAAAGAACAAGTGAGGGCGGTTTAAAAGGGAACCAGTGACAATGGAGAAGCTGGTGTTAATTAAGAGTTTTCCCGAGGTCTGTTTTTACTTGTTTGAAAGGTTATTATTCAAGCTAAGCATGTTGTGGTTATTCTTTGGTGCTTTTCTAGTTGCTGGGCAGGGGTGAAGACGGTGGATTAAAGGCAGTTGACATAGAATGGTCTGAAATTATACCTAGCAAGTTCAAAAACGGATCAGACAGGTAAAGGGGTGAGGGCTCTGTTTAACAAAATTGGTGCGTTGGTATGCCCAGTGGAGGCTTGGTAGGAGTTCATGGCGGTGGGGGTAGCTTAGTCTGGATAGTTTTTTTGCCATGCAGATGGGTCGAGACTACTAGCATCACAGGTTTTAGGGGTAATGAGCAAGGTTCTGTCTAAGATGGGGGAGAATCCCAGTCTTTTCGGCACACATTCGTTTAGATTACACAGGTTTTAGGGGATATGAGGAATGTTCGATTTAAGATGGGGGAGACCCCCAGTCTTTTTGGCACACATTTTTTTAGATTTGGTGTTGCGTTTGATAGGGCGAGGTTAGGTTTCTCCATGAGAGAGATGATGGTTGTCTGAATGTTGCTTACTCTACATTAGACAATTGGAAGAGTTTTAAGGTTTGATACTGTGTTAATGCTTATTCTTTCAATCCAGATTGGGTAGAGAGTCCATCCAAGGCGATGTTTACCGTATGGATTGTGGGCCACTCCTTCCTTAAAAGGGCAGCGAAACAAGCAGAGAAACTTCCTTTTGAGAAGAATTTTAGTTTTTGATCCAATGAGATAAAGATTGAATAGTGGGGTAAGGGCAGAATGAAGTGGGGTCAACTGCTGCCATGTCTGTCAAATTGGGTGACAGTGTGCATGTTTTTGAATGTCTTGGTCTTACATTTGGGTGAGAATGACTTAGCATAATAGTCAGGCAAACATGTGTTTTGGACGGTGTTGGTTCCGCTAAGAGTTTGGCGAGAGGCAGTAAAATACACAGCAGTTGAAAAGACTAGGCTAGGTGAGGCAGTGTTTCTGTAAGGCAAGGGGAATAGATTGGTTGAAACTCTGGGACATAAAAAAAAGATTTCATGTTTAATAGGCAGGACAGAGTTCATTTATCTTTCATGGAGAACAAGCTGTCCTTGCTGGAGTTGAGGGAACGTTTAGCATTAAAGCTAGCAGTGAACAGATGGTTTTAAAATATATAGGCAGTTGGTGTGACAGCCATCCCCTTTTTACATGTTTAAAATGGCAATGCAAGCTGTTGGGGTGGCAGCAAACAGATGTTTGAAAGGGTTCTTGACTGGGAAAGGGAAGTGGGGGTTACAGGAAAAACGTCTTGGAAAGGTTTTTCCTGGTGGCAGAAATGAAGGAGCTCGCGCCAGGCCGGAAGGGTTGGGGGCCTTTCAAGATAGTCCTAGGCAAGAATACAGGGGAGCGATGGTTGGGTCACGTGTGAAGGACAGCAAATTAAAGGAAAGGGGATGGTGAGGAACAAATGTTTCTTGGGGGACTGTTATAGTAGGGGGGAGGATTAATGGGTGTGGTCAGTCAAAAAATGGTATTAGTGTGGCGGGCTTTTTGATCTAAATAAGTTCACAACCTGCATACCTGTCCTGATAAAGTGCCCTTTTGCTCTCACCTTGGCCAGTTTATTCTGTGCCGTTTCGCCCACTGAGGGCTCCAGGGGTTGGCATCCCTAGTATGTCCACCCCCAGGGTGCTTCGGGTGGATGGCGCAGTCCAGGGCTTTGTATTGGTTGGTTCAGGCTCAGGGTGGGGTTTAGGTTGCAGCTGATTTTCTAGGGGTCGGTTAGGCACAGATTTAGAACACGGTGGTCCTCGTAGGTAGGGCAGTGGTTTTGCCTTTGCCCCCTCCCTCCCACCCTATGTTTCCGGTTTTGCGGGCATACAGGTTGTTTGTTTTATTGGGCAATTGTTTTGCAGTTGGGGGTCTTGGTTTCAGTTGTCGCGATCAGGAAAGGTGGAAGAAATAAACAAGACCTTGTAGGGTAGTCCTTGGCAGAGGGAATAATGGGGAGCCATTGTTGGGTCACGTGTGAAGGACAGCGAATGAAAGGAAAGTGTATGGTAAGGAATGAATGTTTGGATGATTGTTGGGGGACTGTTCTTGTTGGGGTGAGGATTAAAGTGAGGGGTCAGTCAAAAAATGGTGTAAGTGAGGTGGGTTTTGGATCATTTATTGTAATGTAAATAAGTTCACAACATGCTTACATGTCATAATAAAGCAGCTTTTTACTCTCACTTTGGACTCTTTATTCTGCGCTGTTTCACACAAATGGGAATTTGCGTTCCCCGGCTCTTTAAAGTACAACTCTGGCTGTCATCCCTGGTGATTGACTAATGCTTTCCTCACAGATAATCTGACTCCACAAAAGAGAGTGCCTGACATGCACACGTTATTCAAAAATGTTGAGCCACGCTCACAGCTGTGCTTGCGCTTGTTCCTACGCAGAGGCAAATTTAACTTCAACAAAATGTTCTTCGTTTAGACTCAAAAACATTTTTTTAAGAGAACTGTGCTTCATTCATGCTCATACATTTATTCTGTAATTTCCCACTTCACAGTGTATATTTTATTAAGAGAAATGTAAGTGTAAATCGAAACCGTATACTCATGTGTCAGTGGGTGTGCTATATAAATACAACAGATATTATAAAATGTCGTGTGTGTGGTAGGAATTACATCCCGCCTCTCTACAGGACTAATGAATCAGTTTACATCTGTAGAAAGCCACAAAGGTGGTCCTGATGGAATAATGTGTGGTTGTAACACCACCCACGAGAGAAAGCTGTAATTACAAAGTGAACGCAAGTGGGTGAATTACCCACCCCAAACACTATGTAATGCATTCCATCATCTAACGTGAAAGGCCAGGCTTGAGTCTGATTAAAGCAGCTGTTGGAATTCTGTACATTTAGGACTGAGCATGCGCACACATCTCATGATGGGCTAAAGCAGCGATGGATCTGCCTATAAGGTAATCTGGCAGTGCTTGCTGGGCTGGTCTGACAGGTCAGTGTGTCAGACGTTTTGTGGGCGGTTTGTGGGCCTGTTTTATGTTCTGCTGAGCCAGTTTGTATTGTTGATTTCCCTGATATTCTTACAATTATTGCCTGCAGCAAGCACAAAAGCACGCAGTCCCTGTTACCTTGCAGAACTACTATATAGCGTGGATTTACAAGTTCAAAAGGGCCCCAAATATGGGTCATTTTTTTTGTTTTCTGATTTGGTAATGGGAAACAATTTTATTTTGGTGCCTGGGCCTATTTTCTGCCCCAGTCCGACCCAGGGCAAAAGGTATAGGTTGGCCTTGTACGAGCAACTGTGAAATCAAGTTTTGGCTAATGCTTCTGCGTAGGCCATCTCTATTAAATTAAATGGCAAATGCCTAATGAGGTAATGTGTAACACAGGTGCAGAGGAAGGGCATTCACCAGTCTTGGCAGTACTTTATTTAGTGAAACACACTTCCATGAACACCATGCAGTATACACCAAAAAGACTTTCTGGGCCCGATCGATTCACAAAGATTTGTGTAAGAGTAGGTGTGACTTACTCATGTAGCACTCCTGGCTTACTCTTAAATTTCAGGAGTAAGCCAGGAGTCCTCACTCATGCCTACAAAGCTCTACACAACGAAGGGCCAGCATACCTGAACCACCACCTCACATTCCACGCACCCGCCAGACTACTTTGATCCTCCCAACTCGCCCTCGCCTCAGTCCACAGGATCCACAAGACCAGAATAGGAGGAAGGTCTTCTCCTACCTTGCCGCCAAGACCTGGAACACCCTGCCCCTGCACTTAAGACAATCCACATCGCTGACACAATTCAGGAAGGACCTCAAGACATGGCTCTTCGAATAATCCTTCACACAGTCCGACCAGCAGCACTCTCCCCTAGCGCCTTGAGACCCTCACGGGTGAGTAGCCACGCTTTACAAGCCCTTGATTGATTGACTGCTAGAGTTTGGCAGCAAGTCATTCATAAGTCACAACAACATCTTTGTAAATGGGGCTGTCTGAATAAATACTCTTGCTCACAAGTAAACGTACTAAGCAATGTTTAGATGGCTGTTGAATCTGAAACGGGAAGCAATGCTCACAGCTAATAATCATGAAAACTGCAAAGAAATTCTCATAACAAATAGGTTCTCTTTTAGAGTGAGTTTGAAGTGTGCAATAGTAGTATCATACATGCAGTTAGTGAATTACCACACATTTATCAAATTTTTTATATTTACAGCGATATTGTACTATCAAATATAAATTCCGTAACTCTACTCCAGAGCACCGGAAATTGTATCCCTTTTTACTTGACCGGAATATTTTGTTCATGTAACCCTCGATTGGTGCAGCCACCCAATACAGTAAATGCAGCACGCATCCTTCAACAACATGCAGTACTAACATTACGTATTTTAAAGATTAACCAGTTAAAATATTACCTGGAAGATGACAAACCACTGGGATCCCCAATTTTGCTAGCTCTTTAGCATCACCAACGCCAGATAACATGAGCAGTTGTGGGGAATTTATGGACCCACCACTCAAAATCACTTCTTTCTTGGCAAACACCTAAAACCATAAACATAAAACACACCTGATTAGCACAAAGAGGTTGGCACAAACTCCTTATAGTTCATTTGTTCTGACACTGTTAGAAATGTGATTTCTGGTTGGCTAAGGCTTGCGCCAAAGTCAGGCAGAAACCACCACTCTAGTCAGGGCAAGGAAGTTACACGCCAAAGATAACCCCTGCTCACCCCCTTGGTAGCTTGGCACGAGCATTCAGGCTTATCTCTGAGGCGATGTGTAAAGCGTTTGCGCGCGCACGGAGCAACAACACCCAAGGCCCACCACAAAGGAAACTCCGCACAAGGTATTATATAAAAATAGCCTCTGTATTATACCAAAACACATTAGATAAAAACACACACTTTACAATGTGCCAACAGGCACGGGCAGAATTTACAAGGGATTATATATACAGGGGACAGGGCCACATGGACCACTGTCAGGAATTAGCACTTGGTAGAAATTAGCACTTAGAACCTAAGAATAATACTTTAGAACATAGCACATACAATCACTGTAGCACTAAAAATAGAACATGTAGCACGCAACCAGTAACTACTGGTAACAGGTAAGTACCACCTACGCAACCCTAACCACCTTAGGAAAATATCGCGCAGGGAACCAGGACCTCACTAGCACCACCTGTACTAGGAGAAAACAACCACCTAAGTATCACAATACCTGTAGGGGTAAACGCACATTACACATGACGCATAAAAACATTCAGAGGTGTAAACACAAGGCACATGACGCATAAAAATACATTCAGGGGTGCAGGAAAGGAACAATAGCGCAAAACTCACATTCGCCACCACCGGTGGCAGTCCCTAGGCCAACTGGCCGTGAAGGGGCAAGGACGCCCTGCGTCCAGCAGAGTCAGGGCGCGCCTGCGCAGGCTGCGCAAACCAGGGCGCACAACCTAAATGTTGCAGCTGCCCACTAAGTGCTGGGCAGCTGGGAAAAGGAGCGTGGGCACCACTGTGCCCTTTGAACACAAATCACAGTCACGTGGGGCCTCTCGGGACTCTCTAATCCAAACAGTGCGCCTTTTTGGAGCCTCGGGGCTCTAAACAACAACACAAGCCCCCTAAGCCTCTGTGGCTCTGTAACTAATATGGGGCAAGGTGGGAGTGGCCCGCTGCCATCTGGGGCCACTCAAACACGTAAGAAATGCCCCGGTAACGTTGGAGCCCTCTAGGCTCTGAACAAATATCTGCCGTTCGTTGGAGCCTTCACGGCTCTGAACAAATATCTGCCGTTCGTTGGTGGAGACCTCCTGGGGCTCGAGAAACAAATGACAGGCCCCCTAGACGTTGGAGTCCCACACGGGGGACTCTTTGGGATGCGGGCCTCGTCTTTGGAGCGCACTAGCGCTCCCAGCCAGTGCGCACACGGAGTCCCCCCCCCAGCCCTTTCGCACTCACCGGGCTGTCGCTCTGGGGACTCGCGCGTCGCCTCTGTTGTCTCCGCTCCGGGGCTGGCAGCACTCACCGTCACTTCTCTCGCGGCGGGGCTGGGGCAGTCACGGCGCTGCTTCCTCTTCTAGGCAGAGTGCCCCGGGGTGCAGGGTAGGCTCCTGCCGGCTCCGGGCAGCCGCAATGCTTTGGAAGGAGGCGGGGTAGGCTCCCGCCCTCCTAGATCCGTTTCCGGTTGTCCCGGAGTCCCGCCCTCGGCCTGCCTGACTTCCTGCAAGCCCGGCCGCGGCGGTGATCTCCAAACTCGGTCCACAGAGGGGTAGGCTCCCTCGTTAGATGTGATATACGGCGGGGTGGGCACCCGCCGTAAGTATAATCAAATAAGCGGGGTGGGCACCCGCAAGTACACCACAATGCGGGGTGGGCACCCGCCAATTAAATAATTAAATGAGCGGGGTGGCTCCCGCTCGGTCGGTAAAGACGGGGCAAATGCCGGGTGGGCACCGGCTGGCAGTAATAAAGCGCTCCTGAGCGCTAAGGGCGAATAAAAGCGCTTCCAGGCGCTTTGGGGACACAAATAAAGCGCTCCCAGCGCTTTAGGGACAAAAGAACCACAAAGTCCAGCAAAGTTCTTCCCTGCATGCAGCAGGGCAGGGGTGGGGGGCAAGGCTGGACCCAGAGCCAGCTCACTGGGCCTCCAGGCAGGGAGGTAGTCCAAGTGCCGGTCCTCTGGTCCAGCAGCAGCAGCAGCCGCCCTCAGGTAAGATCCTGGCAGAGAACAGTTTCTGTGGGGACACAGCCCCATTTTTATACACTAAAACCCTTTGTTCTTGGTTCAGGGTGAGGGGGAAAACCAGTCGCAGCTGGTTGGGGAGCACCCTTGATGTGCTCAGCCCCTCACTCTATTCACTGGCAGGGCTAGGGTCGTCAGTCGCACCACAGGGGGCGGAGCCAGCATTGTGTGGGGAAAGCCCTGCCCTATTCAGGTCCAAGGTGCACTCCTCCCCAGCCATCAGCATGCTAATCTCACACTCACCACTGGGTCAGACCCAACCAGACTCCTGGAGCCAGGCTCACCAGCCAGCTCCAGCCAATCACACGCCAGACACACTGCACACAGAAATGCCCACTTCTAGAACTGGCACTTCCACACTAGGTACATGCACGCCGCACAGCTCATCGCGCAGCATTCAATCACACGAGTCCGCACATACCAAACTCGGGCCTGCACACCCCACGCATCAGGAACTACTAGGGACACATACATTCCCCATGCATTCCTATGGGAGGGCAGGCCTATCTCACCACATGCACTCAGAGTGCGCACGCACTTTACCCTGGGACACAGGGAAAGTGCGCAGAAACCAAAAATCACCACACCAAGTCACCCATAAAAAGCAAAAAGTTCAGGGGTGAACCTGCCAGAAGGGCCAAGTCCAACAGACACCATCTGTAAAAGGTAGGATTTAGACACCATTTATAATGTTTGCTACATAAGCTTTTTCTAATAACCGAGATCAAGAAGAATGGTAACCTACAGCCCATCACAACCAAATCCCTCCAGCTTTACGTTTTAATTGCTAGTGGTGAAGGCGCAAGCTGACAGAGCTAGTTTGGGACTACTGGCGCCCTGGTGGAACGTCCTTCATGGGATAGTTAGGGCCAATGAAGGATGTACTTTGCAGTCACTATGGAAGGCAGAAAATAAAAAAATCTCCAAGACTATCACAGTAGAACTCAGACAATTTTGAGCTTATGTAGACTCTTCATACAGAAGCAAACATCTGAACAAGAATAATTTACAAAATATTTTAGGATCTTTTAGATGCCATTGCATTTTTAATTGTGACACTATTTAAGGTAGCAGTAAATGACATGAAAACTAGTGCTATCATTTCTTCATACGTCAAGGAACATACAAACAGTCTAGAACTAGTCTTAATTTTAAGACTGGAGGACAGGATTGATTGTTGCATACTTTGCGGATTAAAAGCTCAGAGATTAAGGAGAAGCTGCGGAACCACCCTTCCTCCAGGAAGATTGACAATGAAGACCAAGGAGTCCTGTACACAGTGTAAGACGGATCCTACTGCTTTTAATGACTGTTATAATTTATTAGTAGAGCTCACATACGCAAGTGCTTCTTGGCACTTTAGCTATATGTCAGTCCCTGATATATCTTGTAGTTGGCCTGCAAATGCTCAATTTGCCATATATTTTTATTCAACATCAAAAAGAACTTTATTCGGCCAATTAAAGGCCAGAAAAGCACAAAATAAATACAATCTTCACATTCGCATTAATAGAAAATGTGTAGCAAATCCTAGAAGATACATTTTAAGACAATACAATTGTAAAATTAGGACTCATAATTTTTTCTTAACGTTATTGCAGCAGTAATGTAATTGAGTACAGAAAAGCAGATTTCCAAGCACCTAGAAATTGCAAATAACTCAGACCATCTTTGTATGAAGTAAAGTGCTTGAGCAATAAAATAGGACCTGAAAACTGGACTCTTAACGAGCGATACAGATTACAAAATAAACAAACTGCACAGTTGATTGTGAAGAGACAGCTCACATGGGCGAAAAAGAGCCGACCAAAGGGAAACCAACTAGGTGATGGGCAATATTCAGTCTTGGCCTTGTAAAACAAAATCTGTGTTGAGGGTTGATAAGTCAGGGTAAATAGGAATCCAGACCTGAGGCATTAGATAATTGCATGTAGTTAATAATAGTACCCATGGGCACCTTTCGATTCGACCCTCCATATTTCATTCAAAAAAAGAAAGACTCACTTGGAAGCAGTGTGCTCAGAATCATACACTAAAGGAGAATCAGCACTATTATTGTATTGGTTGGTATGCCTTTGCCGGGACCTCTGCCCATTTGAACCCTCCAAATCCTGGGACCATTCCTACAATCTATGAGGAGCACTTGGAAATCCCACCCACCACAACATCATGACTGCCTTCCATTTTAACCTCTTTAATGCCATCCTTCATTGCGCCGGGTATGCCCAGACATGGGTCCCAGGCTCACTGTACCACTGGAATCAAGCTATCCTGGCTGCAGAGGGGTGAAACCCCGAAACTGGTCCTAGGATACTTGTTTCCGGTCCAGGGAGGACATGGCTTAGCAGTTCGGGCTGGACTGTTCCCATGAGGCACAGGGTCAAGACTGATTTGCATATGGCCAGGTCTAAACTGGGGTGGCATGGTGAGCAAAATAATGGTGGCTTTAACCCAGATCTCTTGATTGGGGGATGAATGTTTTGATTTGTTCTGCATTTCGTCCATCAATTTTGTGTCTTTTGCTTTCTCGCCCTAAGTGCGCCGGGTATGCCCAGACGTGGGTCCCGGGCTCACTGTGCCACTGGAATCAACCTGCCTGGCTGAAGAGGGGCGAAACCCCGAAACCAGTCCTAGGATGCTGGTTTCCGGTCCAGGGAGGACCTGGCTTCGCAGATCGGGCTGGACTGTTCCCATGTTCTCTCCCTCGCATTAAGAATCTTATGGCCCGAAATTGGAAAAGAGCCAACCTGTCTGAATTTTATGACACTCTAGTCTCTACTGCTCCCACATCGCTGACCTCTCTGGAGGGACAAGTAGACAGTCTTGATGAATGGTTACGACAGGCCAGTGACAAAGTAGCCCCTCTAAACAAGATCAAAACTAAGCGCCCCCACGACGCACAACGATGGTTTACGGACCAACTTAAAGCAGACAAACTTGCTTTGCGGCAAGCTGAACGCCGCTGGCGCCGCCACTATGACCCACAGCTAAAACTTGTGTATACTGGGGCTTTAAAATCCTATAAACAATCGATCCTAACAGCCAAGACGGCATACTTCTCACAATTAATCCTGGACTCCAATAACAAATCGAAAGACATTTTCTCAATTGTAAATGAGCTTTCCCTGCCGGACAGGGTCACCCCTCAGCCCCAGCCGACCCAAACCCTCTGTGATTCGCTAAACTCCTATTTTATAGAGAAAATAACAATCATTAGGAACAATATCCCGAACCCGGCATCTTCTATTTCTCCTCTTCTCCCTCCCAGAAACACTAGTACTTTGTCGGAGTTTCCACCTATCTCTCTCCAAGAATTCGCCTCACTCCTTCTCAAAGTCAAGTCAGGTTCCCCCAATGATTGTTGCCCCCCGCAGATTTTGAGAGAGGCCTTCCTTGCATGTCCAGGCCCCCCCCTGGCTCTGCTCAACAACTCTCTTGCAATGGGGGAGGTCCCTCTCTCCTTCAAGCAAGCTGCCATCCTACCTATCCTGAAGAAATCCAACGTAGATCCTACCATACTCAGCAACTATAGACCTATTTCCCTCCTCCCCTACCTAGGAAAGATCCTGGAGACCTACGTTACCCGCTGCTTGAGCTCTTTTATAGAGAAATCCTCCTATCTGGATCCTCAGCAAGCGGGTTTCAGACCCCTCCATTCCACCGAGGCGGTCACAGTAGCAGTCTTGGACACCCTTAGGAAGGGCGCTGACAATAACATCCCCCAGGCCCTTGTCCTACTAGATCTCTCGGCGGCATTCGACACGGTCGATCATACCACCTTGATCGACCGTGTCTACAATGCCGGCATTCAGGGAGTGGCCCTCGACTGGCTCCGATCTTTCCTCCACCAGCGATCACAGTCCGTCCATCTCTCCACTCTGTCCGCACCCTACACATCCCTTTCTTGCGGAGTCCCTCAGGGCTCTGCACTGTCCCCGCTTCTTTTTAATTTGTATCTCCAACCCCTATTAGCCTCCCTTCGCAACTCCCCGGTCACGATCTTTAACTATGCGGACGACCTCCAGTTAATTTTTCCTATAGATTCCCTTCCTTCCTCCCGCGTTAATTTCCAGACCACCATGTTGACCATTGCGGAGTGGATGTATCACAGCCACTTAAAACTGAACCCTACCAAAACTGAGCTCGTCTTGGTAGGAGGTCCCAATCACCCATAGAATTCCACCTACTGGCCAACATCTCTGGGGACAGCACCCACTCCCGTGCGCTCATTTAAAAGCCTAGGGGTGATCATCTCTGAAGATCTCTCGATGAAACCGCAAATCAACTCGGTCACTTCAGCCTGCTTTTTCCACCTCAGGCGGATCCGTAAGATCAGCAGGTTTCTTACCAAAGACGCCCTGACCCAAGTTGTTATTGCACTCATCACCTCAAGGCTAGACTACGCCAACACGCTGTATGCGGGTATCCCGGCCTGTCTCCTTCACCGACTACAGCTGGTGCAGAATCAAGCAGCTCGCCTGATTTTCCACCAGCCCAAACATCAGCACGTCACTCCTCTCCTCCATAGTTTGCACTGGCTCCCTATTTCCAAACGTTGCATCCACAAATTGGCATGCTCTACTTTCAAGGCCCTCTCCAATGCCGCCCCTGCGTTCATCTCTTCGTGCTTGATCCGCTATACCCCTTCTAGGGCTCTTCGTTCAGCCTCTCTTAATCTTCTTGAGGTCCCCAAATTTAAAAGGAAAAAGCATGGTGGCTTGAGTTTTTCGGTTCAGGCTTCCTCTACCTGGAACTCTCTGCCACCCTCACTCCGTCTCTGCCCACAGTATGACAGTTTTCGCAGACTTTTAAAAACTCTGCTTTTCCTTTCTGCGTATGACTAACCCTCTCATCCTGGATCACGCTACCTGTCAATTTGAGCGCCAAGAAACCTATGGTGATAGCGCGCGTTACAAATACTTTTTAACATAACATAACATAACATAACATGATGCACAGGGTGAAGACCTATTTGCATATGGCCAGGTCTAAACTGGGGTGGCATGGTGAGCAAAAGAATGATCGATTTACCCTAGATCTCTTGACTGGGGGGGATGAATGTTTTGATTTGTTCTGCATTCCGTCCATCAATTGTGTGTCTTATCCTTCATAAACAGCTAACAGCCACCTTGCTTTTGATCATGATCTTGTAAACACATTATTTGCAATTCCTGCTTGTCATCACTCACCACTAACAAAAAGATTACATGACCTATCCTGAATCCTGAGTGACCACCTCCAGATTGCTCCAAATTCAATGAATGCACACTTCTTTGATGTAACACCAGGTCTTGGCCCACCCCCAATTCGAAGGCCCCACTGCCTGAACGGTTACTCCTACAAAATATTCACACCATCTAGCTTCAGTTTATCCCAAACATAATCTTTAATATTGCTGAGCTCTACCCCAAGACTTCCAGAATGAGAGTTTGATCTGTAAGGAGAGATTGACCATACCCTACTACCTCAACTAACACTCCTCCAACCTAGATATCGCTTTCGCAACTAAAACATGGATTTGAGCCAAAGACTCCACTACTTCAGTGCCCTACACATCACCATTATATCCTATTTACAGGCCCAAAGGACAGAATAAAGGAAGAGGGTGGGGGCCTCCTGTATACAAGGCATTCCCTCAAACTCATGTTTGACTTCACCCCTAACATACTTGAAGACATCACTACCTGCCTTGACTCTCCAGTTCCACTAATTTGGAACACTCTTTACCACCCCTCCCACAGACTTAATCATATATTTATGTGATCATCTTATTCAATTTCACAACACCATGTGCTCTATCAACCACACCCCCCTCTCCTAGGTACATTCAACCTAAACAGTAGCAACTATGCCCTGGAACTCCAACTTGACTCACTCTCCTTTGACCAAACAACCATCAACATTAACTTCCAAACCACACACATTAGTGGCCAACTCATAGACCTATGGCAGAGCACTCATTCAAATGGCCCTCTCCATTTGCTGCACTGACAACCTCTTGTTGCCAATAATCACTCTCCAACCCTTTAAGAGAATCCCTGGGGAACTCAACTCACCCTTTAATGGGTTCTTCCTGCTTTGTAGGTTTCCCCACAATTTGCATCATTAAGACTGGCTGTCACCTTCACTACGTAGGAAATACGGGACACTGGAGTTAATCACTGTACTTAAAAAAATGTATTTCTTTTTGTGGGGTTTTCTTGCCTTTGTAAATGTTAACACACTCAAGTGATGCGTCGGTGTAGATTCTGCAGTCAAGGTGAGGTGTTGGTTCTGTAGACGATGCGCCGGGTTTTTCCATGCAGTTTAGGGGATGTGTTGATCTTCCCATACTGCAGTGACGGCGATGCGCTGGTCCTTAATGCAATGCGCCGATTCTGCTCCCACAACAGCAAAGATACGTCGGTTCTGCTGCACGCAGACTGGAGAGTTGCCTGAAGCAAGCACCTTGGTCACATCTAATAGACCAGGCACAGGAGCAGGGGAGTGAGACTTTGGTATCCCTGATTCTCAAAAACCGGAGGTAAGCCAGCAAGCCCTTGGAGATCACTTTGGGTTTAAGCAACGTCTAGCTCTTCCTCAGCAGGGTCAGAGGTACTACCCTCTCCACAGTAGAAAAGCAGTTCTTCCAGAGTAGCAATCCAGCAGTTTGACAGTTCTATAAACAGCACAGCAGTCCTTCTTCCTGACAGTTTCTTTACAAGCCCAGAATCCTGAGAAACTGTTGAACTATAGACAGATCTTACAACTGCCTTTCCTCAGTACATTACTGGAGAAAGTGGTCTATCAATAACTATCAAGTTTTGTGACCAATAACGGTGTGGGTTATTCCTCCCAGATGGGTTTCTATGCATGTTACTGAATTGGACTCTCCATTGTTCCCATGCCTGACGACTTGCGTCATGATGTTGATGCCAGTATTACCACTGTGTTAAACCTGGTGTATCTAACAGCAGCTTTCAATACTGTCAATCATGCTGTTCTTTTAACTTGACACGTGGTACAAGGACCACAGCCCCATTGAGCAAAAGGTTAGTTACAAGGGAGATTAGTATCTGTTGCTGGAGGAAGGGTGTAGGGTTGTGAATTTCAAGAGTCTTTAGCAGCAACTCCCTATTCTTTGGACTGGGGAAACTCCCAGCCTGAACCGTAGAGCGAGGGTAGACTTCTGTCGCCAGTGTTCTGCAAGAGGCCTCTCAAGTTTTTGAGGGAAATGAAACGCCTGCTTTGGCAAAGACATGCACAGTGAGCTGACGTGCTGTGATTTTTGTAAAATTCGCCATCTTAGATTTTTCCCAGAATACTGTACAGAGATGGGACAGTCAGTCGGCTGGTTTCTGTTTTTAGAGAGAGATAGATTATGCAGCATCTCAAGATTGGGTGGGTGTGCCACCAAGGTCCCTTTAAAGATAGAAAAAAATGAAAAGGAGCCTTGGGCAAGCGAGAAGGACCATTGTGGCTGTTGACCCGTTGTCATGAGCATTGTGGGGAGGGCACCAACATTTGAAATCTATATTCCTGAACTCTCTTGAACCTTCACTTCTGAGATATTGGCACCAGCTCATTGATTCTCCACCAGCTCTTGAGGGAGAGTGGACAAGCTGCGGAGTCCGGATGGTGGAAGCAACGTGGGTTCTTTTTGGGACTGGTCCTGCTATGGTGACCTGAAGAAGCGAGCACTGTGAACTCCGGCTGTTGAGCTGTTACCCTGCTACAAGGACTAGGTCATAGTGGCTGGGGAGAGCAGGTGCAGAGTGTGGGCTGCCACTGAGGAGCTGTTTGGGGCTGCAGAGGATCTGAGGGGACCACTGAGCTATGCAGGGCAGGCAAAGACCCTTTACAATGAAGCTAAGGGGTATGAGCAATACTTGCCCATGTTGTGGCAAGTCCCTTTGTTCCTGGACCAGCAAGCACCTAGCTATTATGACTGGTGCCTGGAGGAGATCCCTTGAAGTAAAACATTCCAAATCCTGTCAAAAATGGAGATATCGTAGTTTCAAGCTTTCACTCATATGCCGTTTTCCAACATTACCAGTGGGATCCCAGACAACTGGATGCCTGAGGCTACTGGAAAATTGTGCAGAGAAGACTCAGCCCTTAGAAGCGGTCAACCTCCATAAAATTACAAACACAACCATATTGCATTCTATTCTGCCCGTTAGGCGAACCATGGTGAAGAGTAATTAGCCTGATTTTGTGCTCGTTGACCATTTCTTGACCGCACTGACCGGCCTCCTCACTGGCACTACTGTGGGGCAGTCTTGCAGGTCCCCATGTGGTGTCTTGTTCCTCCCTTTGGCCAGCCTTTTTGGAAACAGGTCAGCTTAAGGAGAGCCAGGATTAAGTTGTTGTCTTTCTCCAAACCACAACAGTGCTTGACCACTCACAAATTCCAACCTGCTGTCCATTCCCAGATAGTTTACCACACTGCCCGTCAGCGATGAGGATGTGTACGCACATAGGTGTAGATTAGCAAGAAAGCAGGGACAGTGGAAAACGACTAAGTGATCGACAATTGATGTATTGTACTGTGTTGAAAGAAAATAATAAAAATTGTTATTAAAAAAAAAAAAGAAAGCAGGGACAGACAGCTGCATGGCCTCCAACGCGGGGGCAGGGAGGGAATAAGTAGAAGGAATGGTGATCGAATGGCCATATGAGGTAGAGGCACCCACAACAGTGACTCTGGAGCAGCTGTTACTTTTGGGGAAGTAGAGAGGACACAATAAAAGCAAAGTAATCCTAAGCATTTTATTTTAGTTGTGTCCTCTTATTCTTTCTCTGTTCAATTCTACTGGAGCCACCTAGGTTGAGTGCTTATATGGATGGCGTCAAGAAGCTATGGTGTGCGTTGCACTTTATAAAAAAATTTAACAATCTAAAAAGCAATCAGCACAAACAACTAGGATCGCAGGCTGAAGCTTGTGAATTCTGTTATATTACACATTTTCTCAAAACATAAAAGGGAGAGGTGGAAGTAAGCCAAGGCACAACTCCACACTTTAATAAATAAGATATCACAACAGCGTGCCATGGCTAATAGTATAGAGTTAAATTGGTCTATAACATTCAGAGTTGGATGTCCGAGATTTTTCAATTGAGATGCCAATTTTATTTTAAAAGGGGAGGCCTCACTCACTGTTTTAGACATGCTTCATCATTGGCGACCTCACCCCACCCAGGGCGGACACAACCTCAAATGAGAAGGAGTTCTTAGATAAAACTTACTGGATGAGAAGTGATCCAGAATTCTTAAAAATACCTGAAGGTAAAACCATGTTGTCACCCTTATTCGGGGGTACCTCTGGTATATCTAAAAACACTAGGAGGATGGAATATAGGCATAATGGCCCCACTATCCTTTGTAATCAAACATGTTTGTGCCCTACCAATTGCCAGCAGTGGTCAGGGACATTCTTCAGGGCAAAAGAAGATCCCCATAACTACACACCATGCTATGTCAGTGAGTGTAAAGGGGTCAAAGTAAGTTCTACCTTGACACCGGAGGTATGTTCCCTAAAGGATTATTAAACATACAAAACATAAGATAAATATTTTCAAGACGTCAACTGCCACTCAAGTAAAAGGGTGCATGCAGATTACTCGCACACAAAAAGTGTAAAACAAATGTGACAATGCACTGCAAACAAAAGACACATGCATGTTAGGTGGACACATGCACAAACCTGATTGCAGATATCTTAGCCTAACTTAAGGGATACCAGGCTTCAAGGTCTGGGAGGATATGGTATCCTCTGTAGTCACACACTAAAGATATATGGAATAGTTCCATCATATATTATAAAAGCTTTTGGGAATATAGTGTAAAAGTCCCTGTAAACTCCTCGGGTTATCAGTACTTAAATATAGACCTCAAAATCACGTGCGCCGCTCCGAGGAGCCAAAATTAGGCTAAGCTGGTCATGGCGTGGGTCTGTAATCAAAGACTCAGACCGTCATCTATTAAAGGTTGAGGAAGCAATTTAGCGCTGCACATGTGGGTCATTAAAGTGGTTAGTAAATTGATGCTATTGCACTGGTGTCTTTGCATAACTGTGGTAAAATAGGGCTAGTATGTTTACAACAGATTTTGCTGGAGGGACAGGTTGGCTCTTTAACTTTGTGATATTATTTTCTATTTGGCTATTAGATTTTTTTTTACCCTGGCAAAAGACCTAATGATACTTGAATGCCACCCCCCCCTGACGTCAGTTTCTTCTGTGACTAATCCCGTGCTAAAAACGCGGAGCCACTTACATAAACTGCTTTTGGAAACAATGTGCCCACAAACATACTTTTGTTTGTAAAATGTTTGTTTTCTTCCTCGGTCGGTAAGGAATCTGCGGCTAGATCCTGGCTCTACCAGATTAGGGGTTATCAAAGGTAAGTAACGTATTCTTCTGATAGAGACGTCTAGCTACAGATTTCTTACCTGTGAATTAGATACCCAAGCAATACCATCCCCGGAGGAGGGTCAGCGAACAGATCCCACTAAAGATCCCTGAGCAGTTCCAGCCGGCTCACTAAAGGGAAGAGAGAGACAGACCTGCTGTTAGGAAGGCAGGTGAGGAAAGAAGATGCCTCACCAGAAATATTGGGGAAAACCCATGCGGAACTTAATTCCGTAACTATGGAAAAACATGGAAGAATGAGAGGTGTTGGCAAGAACACATTATATACTTATAATACTACATAGCACCTCCAATGGCTGCTAAAGGATAGTGAACGGGGCGAAGGCCAAGGACAACAGCTAATACCACCGAATCAAAGTTCAGTGCCATAGAACCAAGTGATGGGAAGAGCACCAGGAAAATCTTAGGAAAAACAGTGCGAACAATAATAACAATATGAACAAAGACTACTGGAGGTCAAAGGAAATAAGTTGGAAAGGAGTGAGCCTCCTGGGGCCATTCAACATAGACCCACAGAGGAGGACGGGATAGCAACAGCAAGCAACAGAAAAGTGAGGGTCCCTGTACACACATATATATATATATATATATATACACACACACACACACACACACATATATACACACACACATCAACTTTTAGCACAATGGTCAAGGACCGACGATGTGACAACTGGCAACTGTCACATGGACTGTATAAAAGAAAACAGGGAGTGGGAGACATTACACTCCCCCAAAAACTAAAGGCAATCGGACATAAAACACGGCATGGTTACAATCCAGCAGCAGAGGGATAACTGAAAAAGAATGATGCCACAGTGAAAAACAACCCTGCAGAATAGAGAATGAAGACCACAATCTGGGACTGGAAAAGAGATGAAGTTGAACAAAGGCCAACACAGGGAAGGCCCAGTCAGATAACCAGTCTCCGCTGTAAAGAAGAAATATTCGACAGAAAAAGGGAACCAGACTAAAGCAGCAGAAAAAAAGATAGAGTAAGTAGTTGTGGAAGTCCCAACGCCACAAATGGAGGCCCAAAACAAGGGAGCAGCCATATAAGAAATGATGCAAAGACAGGGCCCATAAAATGGCCGGAAGATATACCTCGACCATGATGGAGAAAGAACCCTACCTCCCCAAAAGGACGAGAAGGGAGGGAGAAGAAGAGAAAAAAATCAAGAAGCTAAAAGGGAGCTCCAATACCCACGGGACAACCTGTGCCCAGTCAACGATTTCTGTGACAGCATGAGTGAGGACCCTGACGTCAAGAGGCTTGTCATCATCCAAACTCAGTAGTTCAAGGGATAACAAACCCAAAAGGGGTTGGAACTGTATCCGCGCTCGCAAGAGAAAGGAAGGAAACTCTCCAGAAAAGAATTTGAAAGGGTCACCAAACCTCTATACAAACCAAACCTAAAGGAGGGTGGTCAAGGAAACCATAGTCGAGAAGAAAAAACAGCCATAAACCCCTAAGAGGGGTAGAAGGCAAAATCTGAAGAACACCCAGTTCAGAACTAAAGGAAGTGTCATAGAAACATTTCCAGCAAGGACAAAAAAAATCCCCAAGTGAATAGCAATAGCAGCTTCGCGCATGACAGAACGAGATTAAGACAGTCCATGCGTCGATGTAGTTACATGAAAGAGAAAAAGTACTTCTTACCTGTGCATGACGAGGCCATGGCGGATTTGAATCTGGCAATCCCGCAACATTATTCTATTTTTACCCACAATCGCAATTCTAGGGGTGGGGGTATTGCAATGGTAGCCAAATCCTACTTCCCCTGTACGTGGAATAAATTGGCCATAGACGGTTGCGAGAGCGCGCACTTCTGTGTATCTATCAATCACCATCTTACTTTCTCTGGTCTATTGATCTACAGACCTCCTGCCAATGATATAGCCTTTAGAAAGATATTTCCAGAAGTAGTGAGCTCGCTCGCGATAGGCTCGGCTAATTTCACAGTCCTTGGCGATCTTAACCTCCACTTCGACCTCGGCCACATCCCCGCTATTAGTAGCTCTCTTGCAGATCTAGAGGCGCTGCAGCTGAGTCAGATGGTCACCCTCCCTACAAATGTCGGTGGCCATATTCTGGACCCCATTTTTACGAATCTGTCCGCGGTCAATGTCTTACCTCCATTACCGGTAGTTTGGACAGACCATTTCCTGGTGGAGGTAAACCTTGTGATTAAAAATCCTCCTTTTACAAAATTAAATAGGTCCGTATTCAAACGCCCTTGGAGGAAACTCATGCTCGAGGACTTTCATCGGGTACTCAATGAACACCCCCTTGACTCCTTTCAGGACGTAGAGTCTGGTTACAATCTTTTCTGTAACTGGGTCTCCCGTGCTTTTGACCTGTTGATCCCTGCCACATGGAGTAAATGTCGCTCTTTGGAACCTAGCCCATGGTATGATGAAGCGTTACTGCTTTTAAAAAAATCCTGTAAACAGGCAGAAAGAGACTGGCGCAAGACTTATGATACCGAGAAAAAATTATTGTATCTCACAAAGCTTAAATCATATCATAGAGCCATCTGCAGAGCTCGCGCGGCATATTACGCCCAGGAGTTTAAACATAGTCCTAATCCCGTAAAACTGATTTTTAAAGTTCTTAAAGATTTGACGGCTAAAAGAGCCTCAGCAGCTGAGGTATGCTCCGCATCTCACTGTGATAAATTAGCCAATTTTTTTCTGGATAAGGTACATACCATCTATCGCTCCTTTTCCAATACTGTCCCTTTGGGTGAAGGACAGAGACTTTCTGCTTCCCCCAATGCGGTTCTACTCACTCTCCCGGAAATCTCAGAGGGCGAGTTTAATAGGTTGGCAGTTAAAGTTAAATCCGGGTCCCCTGCAGACCCGCTCAGTTTAGAGTGTCGGCTGCCCTTTGCTTCCCCCCTGTGCGCCAACTTATTAACCTGTCATTGTGCTCAGGGATGGTACCTACCAAGTGGAAACAAGCTTATGTTACTCCTATTCTGAAAAAACCCGCTTTGGATCCCCTTAAACTGGAAAATTACCGTCAATTTCCCTTCTCCCCTGGGCTGCTAAGGTCGCGGAGGCGCACGTTAATGGTATTCTAACCCAACATCTTCAGACCGCTAACATCTTAGATCCCTCACAGAACGGCTTTCGAGCTGGCCACAGTACGGAGACGGCTCTCCTTGCGATGACGGAACATCTACGTACCGTGCTGGACTCCGGTCAAACTGCGGCACTGGTCTTACTCGACCTCAGTGCCGCGTTTGACACGGTCTCTCATGGGACACTTCTGCAGCGTTTGGGTGAGGCAGGTATCTCTGGTCCGGCTCTTGAATGGTTTTGTTCCTTTCTTGCGGGTCGGTCATTCGGGGTTGCCACACCTCCTTTTGAATCCAAATGCTATTCCATCGAGCAGGGAGTTCCTCAGGGGTCGGCTCTCAGCCCCACACTGTGTAATCGGTATGTGCGGCCGCTGGCAGCAGTCGCCAAGCAGTGGGGCCTGACTATGGTTTCCTATGCTGACGACACGCAACTGGCAGTCGCACTAAATGGGGATTCCGACTCTGAGGCCTCTAGATTTAGGGAGAGACTAACAGCAGTGGCAGGCTGGATGACGGCTAATTGCCTACAACTTAACGCTAAAAAGACTGAAGTTCTGATCATTGGGAAACAATGTAGTCTCTGGGGTGATCAGTGGTGGCCCCCTGAGTTGGGCCCAGCCCCTATCCCGGTCCCGGAGGTCAAAAACCTGGGTGTTTGGCTAGATTCCGCCCTGAGCTTCTGTGGCCACTCAAAAAAAGTGGCGGCGGCCTGCTTTGGGGTTTTGCGGGGACTGAGGCCAACCCTGAAGTTTTTTGACTCCCCCCACTAGGCAGCTGATTATTCAGGCTACCATACTTTCTCGGCTCGACTACGCGAGTTCCCTCTTGGTGGGAGCCAATCAGGCGGAAGTTATCCGCCTGCAGCGAGTTCAGAATGCGGCAGCCAGAGCCCTGGTGGGTCTACCTAGCTTTTGCTCGGTGAAGGAAACCATCCTGAAACTTCACTGGCTGCCCATGGCTCAAAGGATTGAGTTTAAGACCCTATGCCTCTTCTTTAAGATTCTTAAGCTATCCACCCCCTCAATTCAACATCTTCTCACTTCTTATGTTCCTCCTCGCTGTCTGAGGTCGCTGGGCCAAAATCTTGCAGTAGTTCCACACTTCAAACGCTGCAGAGCGGGTGGGCGGTCCTTCCGCGTCCTGGCGGCCAGGCTCTGGAATTCGCTACCTGCTCACATTCGTGCCCTTGAGGACCTGCTCTCGTTTAGGAGGGCCATTAAGACACACCTTTTTCCCTCTGGTTCTGAGGCTACTGCATAGGTCTCTCCCCTTGTTTGCATCTTTCCTCCTCTGCTGCTCTTCTGACTCTAGGTTTCTTTCTTTCTGCTTGTCGGAGCGCCGGGACGCCCCTTCGCTGGGGCAGCTGTTGCGCTATACAAGAACACATAACATAACATAACATAGCAAGAACTAGCACAAGGAATGCGAACGCCCGAAAGAGACTAAAGAAGGAACACTGCCTAGGCCAGGATCAGACGAAGTAGCCTACGTTAAGAATTAAACCCTGTTACTTGCATGTGGTTGGAAGAATGGGCATCAGAAAGAATGTAAGGAAAAACCCCTGGCCAGTGAGAAGAATACACTTAACAACACTGGAAGACAGGGGGGGCAAGGACCCCTTGCACCATCACACCAAAGCCCACGATTTGAAATCCCCTATAAGGGGTACAAAAGTGCCAGAAACATATGAAGGAATGCCTGCAAATCATACAGACAAAGTACCCTGGTGGACAGGGAACAAGGCAACACTGGATCTGCACAATGCAAATAAATACCCCAATGAGAATCTGGTTAGAAAAGCAGAAGAAGACCCTGCATCAATAGAAGTCGAATCTCAATAGGTCACAAAAAAAACCGAGTGTCCCAAATAGCGGGGACCATAACATGTCATCGAAAGTTTAAGATTTATTAAAAAATATCTGCAGGAGCACCTCATCAGGTGCAATCCGTAGGTAAAGTTTGAAAGAAAAAGCCAATAGGCACTGCTCTAGAACAGATGATATATGAAAGAAATCAGATGGAGACCATATGCCGTACAAGCTCACTACGGGAGGAAGAAAAGTAGCAGACGTTACAGCAAAACAGGGCTCTGCACCGCCAAAGGTTTCATGTGGAGTTCCCACAACACCTTCGGCTGGAGTTGGTGACAGGAGTCGCAGTCCTCGGAGTCATGGTGTTCGCCAAGACACTACATACAAATACTATGAGGGTCTGTGGCCGACATCTGTCACCCACAGGACCCACAGGGTTTGAACCCTGAGAACATCCAGAAAAAGGACACTGTTGTGTCGACTAAATATCGAAATAGGACAAAAAATGAGCAGAGGCACCGTTCTCCGGATCCACGTTGTAAGAGCAGAAAGGAAGAAACCAACATCAGCGAAGGGCTTATATGGGCTCTGTCGACGTCACGTCCTCTGGACGACATCGATACGGAGTCACTTGACGCCCTCTACCAACGCAGAGAGGTACTGCTGTGAAAACATTTCCGGACCCAGTCTGGTGCCTGGGGATAATTCAAAGGTAAGGAATCTGCGACTAAATGTTTCTACAGATAAGGGAGATTTTTAGCATATAATAATGAGCAGGCTTTATTCATCATGGTTAAACTCGCACAGGAAGAGGATAACAATCAGTGCGGATGTCCTTGTCGCACTTGATGAAGGTCAGAAATCCACTCTGATAATCCTCAACTTTTCAGCAACCTGTGACACCGATGGGCAGATTTATAAAGACTTTGCGTCTGTGTAAATTCAGAAAAAAAGAACACAAACCACAAAAAAATGTCTTGATTAACTATTTACTTTTAAGTGTAAAACTTATTTTGTAAACATGCAATGCAAATAGTGCTTCACGCTACTCTGTGTTTCCTTCATAGATGGTATTCGGGTCTTTATATTCCACTACAAATGGCTTTTGATGAAACATCCTATCTCCCAACAACGGCAGCTTCCTCGAGGCAGGTATTACAAACAAGAAATGTAACACTCCGGTTTTGTGAATAGCCAAAAAGCAGCAGTCTTACTGAAAAGTTTAAGTTACCTTTGCGAGTCAGGGCTCTGGCTTCACCTCCTAGTGCAGTGCGGGCTGTGCTTTATGGCAGGCACGGAGGGAGGGATGGTCTCAGTTGCAGCTCCGGCCTCGTTCAGTGCCCCTGATATTACTAGTGAGTGAGAGGCACTGAGGTGGCGGTATTAGTGGTGGTGGTACTAGTATTGGTGGTGGTAGTTATGGTGGGGGTGGTATTGGTGGTGGTGGTACTGGTATCGGTGGTGATGGTATTGGTTGTGGTATTGGCACTGGCAGTAGTATTGGTGGTGGTATTGGTGGTGTTGGTATAGGTGGTTGTATTGGTATTGGTGGTGGTATTGGAGATGGAATCTCTTGGTATTGGTGGTGGTGGGATTGGTGATGGTGGTGGGGTATTGGTGGTGGTGGTGGTATTGGTGGTGGTGGTTTTGGTGGTGGTGGTATTGGTGATAATGGAGAAGTGGTGGTGGAGGTGGTATTGGTGGTGGTTTTGGTGGTGGTGGTATTGGTGGTGGTGGTGGTGGTATTGGGGGTAGTATTGGTGGTGGTGGTATTGAGGGTAGTATTGGTATTGAGGTTAGTATTGGTGGTGGTGGTGGTATTGGTGGACGTGGTGGTGGTATTGGTGGTGGTATTTGTGGTGGTATTGGTGGTGGTGGTGGTATTGGAGGTGGTGGTATTGGTGGTGGTGATGGTTGTGAGAAGGTGGGTTGGTATATGCTGTCCACTAGTTAAAGTGGGCACCTTGTACCAGGCCACATGACCCTTATGATGTATGAGGTCAAAGAGAACCTTATTGAAAGCTATCCTAGTGGTATATATGGAGAGCAGCCTTCAGGCTTCATCTTGAAGGAATGTAAAGCAGCTTGCTTTACAAGAATATCACCTCCTAAATGATTAAATGAAAGGAAAACCACAGTATTTATATAAAAATATGTATTTATTAATATAAACACTCTACTAGTCTCTACACAAGACTAGGGCACAAAGCATACAATACTAAATGAATAAAACATTCGTAAATAGCGAAATACACAGCGGGCTCCAGGGGGAGACTGAACCATTTACTAAAAAAATGGTATAACAACGACTTCAATAGACACAGTGCCTAGAGCAAGTAGAATAGCTGGGTCCCAAGGAACCACCCAGAGGAGTGACAAAGGGAGCCCACGGAGGACAGGTGCAGTGAGGAAACACAGACGCGTGCTCAGTACAACTCTATGGGAAAATCACGGTTGGAAATTTATAAGTTAAGGACACTTCTTAGAAGACTTCGAGCAAACCCTTTGGAACTTAGGAGTTCTAAGGCCAACCCACCAGTAAGTACTGAGGTACCCATGTTACCTATCCCAGAGGAGCCGGATGCATAGGTGCCACATGGCGTCGGAAACCTTTGTTGTTTTTAATGGAGAGCTGCAAAGAAGTACTGCTGCCAGGAAGGAGAAGAGTGTCCGCTGGAATCCAAGCCTGGATTCGAGGTGAGAAGAACCTGAAAGCAGAGTGGACAGAGTCTGGGTCACTTCAGGTGACCAGGGGCTCGGTAGTCGAATGCCCACCGATGTCGGGTGCTTAAGGGATGAAGAAGGGTTGCTTGACTCTGCAGCCACGGGGACCAGGAGACGTCGAGGACGACCAAAGTCCGGAGGTGAGCTGTCCCACGCAGATGTCGAGAACTATGGGGTCGGTGTCCGGCTGGAGCACCAACAAGCCTTGGCAACTGCAACCCACGCAGTCAGCGGAAACAGGTTACGGTGTTGACCAGCAAGGTCCAGGGGACTCTCCAAGCAATGGAGAGTCAGGGCATGTCTGGAGCTACCAGGTAAGCCCAAGAATTAGCAAGGTGACCCACAGGCCAACAGACCCGGGATCGCGAGGAGACCTCAAGCAAGTCTGCAAAGTACCAGCCCACAGGACACTCGTGGAGTGGAGGCCGGAAATCTTCGGTGGAAATACTGCTCAGGGTCAGGACTAAACGGAGTCCAAAGCACGGGCTCAGGAATCGTCACTAAGCTTATGCAACTGCAAATGTACGCGGTGCACAGGGGTTCGGGTTGCACGGTCCCCACGAGGGATACTGGTCTCAGAATCGCTGAGAGGGCAGATCGACCTCAGGGACCTTCGGGAACCCTCCTCCTGTGATGCTGAAATCTTCAGAGTCCTCAGGAGCTTGGGAGAAGCAAACCGGTCAGATGCGTTTAGGTACCTGCTTTTGCAGGGGAGTACCTCCTTTACTCCAAGGGAGATTCTTCAGTTGTCCAGCATCGTGCAGGCAGTCGAAGTACTTGGTTTAGTCTTAGCAGAATCCTGCCCAGGTAAAATCTGAGGTCCTTTAGTCAGGTAACCCACTTTATACCCATGGGCAGGGGTTGGAAAGATTCTGTGGACCCTCCTAGAGGAGGGCAGGACAGAGGGGTGGCTACACCCACGTCCTTTGTTCAGTTTCGTGCCAGAGCAGGAGCAAATGGCTCCTGGAACTGGTTTGAGCTGGACTATGCACAGGGACATCAAATGTGCCCCCAGTGCAGACCCTCTGGCACTCTAAGAGTGCACCGACCCAGCCCCAATCAATACACTAAATCCTGCCTGGGAGGTGGTTACACCTCCCTGTGACAGGATGCCTATTATCATGCCTTCCTCTGCGCGAGCTTGGCTCAGCAGCAGGAGAGCAGAATCGTGTCTGTGGCTGGCAGCATCCATTTTGTGTTGCCCAGGTCGAGAAAGCTGGTACCGGGTATACCGGTGACCCACATATGTCCCTTTGGGATGGTGGAATTGTACCTCCCACACCAGTTACTGGTGTGGAGGTATGATTCCAAGCTGTGTCACACCAAACACAACATGTTTCTAAGCAGCTGTTCCAAAGTTAACATTTACCGCGCGGTTATAATGCACTTAAACATATATGTTTATGTTTATAGGTTTGTAAAGCGCTCGAATGCCGAGGCGTCTTGGCGCTGAGGTGTGATAGTGGGGAAGCATCAGAGAGTCGCTCATATGATGTCAAAAAGGCGAGTTTTTAATCCTTTCCTGAAGGCCTGGGGGTCGGGTTGCAGTCTCATGGCTAGAGGCAGGTTGTTCCACAGTCTAACCGCACAATATGTTATTGACCGACCCCCCCAGCGTGACTTTTTGATTTTTGGGACCCTAACAAGCCCCTGCGTAGCTGATCTAAAGGGTTGTCTGGCTGCATCACAGACAACCCTGGAGAATGGTCTCCGAAAGTTGCAGGGGGGCTCTGCTCATGCTGAGGTACCCTCTCATGTAAAACCCAGCACCCTGCCTTCAGGATTGTTTTGGCCTGCCATAGGGGTGACTGATAGGTATTTAAGTGTAGTGATTTAGAGAGATATAGTGAACCTATTTCTCAGTAAGTGGTGCTAGCACCATCTTACACAGTCTGCAGTAGCAGGCCTCTCGTGTCAATTTGGATGGCCTCTCATGGGTGGCATGATACATGCTTCAGCCCATGGGAGGCCTCTGGGGTACCTATGCCCTGGGTACATGGTGTACCATATACTAGGAACTGATAAGGGTACCCCAGAATCCAATCTAGAGTGTACCTAAAGTACATGCATAACAATTTACAGGAGAAGGCAGATAGACTGGGGTTCTGGATAGCAGGATCCCAGACAGACTATGCCAAAAACAGTGTGACATCAGCAAAAATTGGGGGTAACCATAAGAAGCAGATACTACTTTCCTACAGTGGTTTTGTTAATAAAACAGGCTATTGAAAATAACTCGCCAGGTGGTTTTAGTACAGATGACATGTAATACAGATGTGCTATTGTCATCTTCAGCCCACTAGAACAGGATTATGTGTTACCACCTGGAATTCACATGACTTAATTTGCTAATCATTTCAAAATCCATTTTACTTGAGAGGTACGGGGGGTGAAACAGACACTAGATAATGCTGGGTTAAAGTGATTGAAAGCAGGCGCACGTGTTACAGGGGTGGCCATGCTGCTTAAAAAAAAACACAAGCAGTTTTAGCTGACGCAGTGCATGTCCGGCCTGCAGTATTCTCAATAAAGGAAATAGTGCTTACAGACTAAATAACAGGTCCCGTGTAACAACCGAAGTAAAAGGGCCAGTCGCCATGGGAGGGTACAAATAAAGACAGGGCCGTACTAAGGAGGGACTAACAAGCCTATTAACGAATCCGAAGGCAGCATTTACGAAAGACAATGACACAAGCCAGTGAAAAATATGGGAAGAGAGTGGGCGCACCTTCTCTTCCATACTCTACTACAGCAGTCTGACAGAGAGAGCAGCGCATGCGCACTGCCGCTAGGCTCGACCTAAAAATGAAAAATTAATGCAAGGGGAATTGTTTTAATACTTGTATGAATAACTCACCAGGTGGACATGCGCATTTAAAAAGGATCAACACTGTGAGGTAACATTGAAAAACAAAAGTAAAAAATATTAATAAAGGTTAGATACTTTGAAGTAGGTGTCAACAAACGTGAAAAAATGTATCGGTAATAATCAGAAAACTGCCAAATTTGGAAAAGTGTACTCCCCAGCACTGGCTGACAAATGAATGATTCCATCCGATCACTTTCTCTGCCTGCTTCCTATCTTCGGAAATGAAAAAGATAACTTTTTTCTATTTTGTAATTACCTTTTTCTTTTGTTCATTCTTTATGTACTCCACTCCAACAGCTTTTGTGCCTTCAAACAAAATTTTAGTGACAAATGTTTGATCTTCTGCTGATACATTCGGCCGTTTCAGTGCAGGTCGAAGATAAGCACTGGCTGTGCTCCACCTCTGTCCTACACATTCAAGGAGGACAAAGGAAAATTAGAATTTCTAAAACAAAAATACTATAAATTAATCAACGCATACCTAAGGCAATCTATTTACATACTTATAAAATGAATAGGTTTTTCTTTATTAACTTTTATTTGGCCAGTTCCAATAATATATGTTCAAGTGCAATTTGAGTCCTCTAAAAATGGCATCAATGCACTTTACATTGCATGGTATCTTTCACATTGCCTATGCACCGGTTGGAAGAACAATGTCATGTATACAGACATGCTTGCCACTATGGCTGAAAGATGGAAATCTTATGACAAGCAACATAAAAAAAGAACCAGCATTCTCGAAAACACGAGTAAATATATGAAGATGAAGTAACTTGTATTGCTAAGTGAACTCTACCCAAAGATCAACTAATCCTAGATTGAACCTTAATTCACCTATGTGTCATTAGTACAACCCTAACATGCTCGGAAAATATTTTCAGAATGCTTCCTACATTGTAGGCAGGTCTGAGAGCTTGTTTTTGAGCTGCTTTATTTACTGCATTGTCGGAGTACAGAATAGTTGACTAACAAAAGCATGAAGACGACAGCGGAGTAGCTTTGTTGGGGTCTTCTAGTCAGCGAAGGTGCACGAGTCCTGCTATGCTCACTCCTCCAATTAAATGAAAGAAACTGCAGAGAGGACATGTGGATGCACCTCAAATATGTCATACCACTTCCCAGTTTTACAGTATTCAATAGAGTTTTCCTGTATCATTGATACAATACCCATATGGTAAGGTGCCTTGAATGAATATGCAAATTACTTTAAACTATGACTGTTATCAATGTATTTTACAACGGTTACACAAGCTCAGCTCAGACTAAATGGAAAGAGGAGACGTACCTTTGCTTCAAATAGATTTAAAGCAAATCTAAATAGATATTCTGACAAAGCTTTAAACTAAAATGAAGTTGCAACTGCTTTACATTTGTATTTAATCTGACTAGCTCTCCTAAAGAACACAAAATCACTGGCATCCCTGCAAGTGAGTCAAGCGGTATCAGTAAAGCTGGCCTTATCTGAGACAATAAAACAGAAGCAATTGCGAACGGCAAAGAAATACAATATCAGTTGCAACACCAAGCCCATGAATGCTTTTTTTGATTTTCCTTAAAACGATGCCCTGGCTGCAAATGAGAGCAGATCGCCATCTGTGCATTCCTGGATACCGCTACCCAAAATAACACAATGAAAAAGAAACAATGGGTGGAGCAGGCAGCGCTTTGTGCAGCTACTGCCTGCTTCACTGATAAACTCCCAGCTCACGTAGCCCACAGCTGCCAATCTCACAAAAGAAGCGGTCGCTTTATTTTAAAAAATGTATTTGCATTTTGAAAAAATGTCCAGTATTTTGTAAAGCGCGAACAATTATCCGAAGGTGTCAAGGCGCTGGGGGCTGTCGGGAAGATTAGGCGAGCTATTGCCCAGTCACATGGCGCTGGGCTAATCTGCCGCCGGCACCAGGGATCGGACCATGAGCCCCAGGTTCCGGAGTCAGTTGCCCTGGCCGCTGCGCCACACCTCTCCTATGAAAATAACATGACATGCAGCACATTTCCGGTTGAAGCATCATGAAGTGTAGAGTATGGGTACAGAACACCTATACACGTGTCAAAGACAGCGCTCGCTCCTACAGCATAATCTCACTCAATAAACACACTCGGTGTCCTCGAGCGTCCACCACCCCGCACCCGCAGTTTGCCATATCGTTCAACTCTTGTGTAGACTCTCGGTGACCCACCTTCCGTTTCCAAGGGGGTCATAACACACATTTCTGACGCATTCAGTGCAGGCCCGGCTCTAGGATTTCTTCTTTGGGAGGGCCGTAAAGAAGCATGGGTGGGCCATGTAGATGAATGGGTACTGGCCAAAAAACAACAAAGTATTTAATCGATCTGATATTTTAGGTACTGGCATTTGTCTGCTTTTGACATTTTTAGCACAATAATCAGCACCAAAGGAGCTACACATTTTGTTTTCTCTGATGTGCTTCCGGCTCTGGGGAAGGGGAGGGACACTGCTTGTCAGAACCTTAAGATGCAGAATTTTAAGATTGTTGGAGGTGCTGCTCGTCAGAACCTTAAGATGCAGAACTTTAAGACTGAGGAGCGCTGCTAGTCACAAACCTTAAGATGCAGAACTTTGAGACTGAGGGAGCGCTGCTCGTCAGACCCTTAAGATGCAGAACTTTAAGACTGCAACATGCTCCTGGTCATGTGCAGCAGCATACATTTTTCTGCTGCTGTAAAGGGCCACTTTACAGCTTTGAACGTTTAAAAAAAACGGGCAGCTTTTTTGCTATGCAAAGCATTGAAGTTAAAATGTTCACAGTTCTGAATGCCTTGGAGGCCAGGGTGGATGGGCCTGGTCCACCCTGTGGAACCGGCCCCGATTCAGTGTCCTGGACATCGTCGAGTGCAGCTGCTGGAGCAGAGTTTTCTGTTGAAAATGTATCGGGTTTTTAAGCTCCAGTTTTGTCTATATGTAGAGAATTAAAATACTAATTTGTAATCAATAATTATTTGCTTTGTGTGAAAATTCTGACTAACCAACATGATTAACAAGAGAAATTACACGTGGGAATGCATATATGTTGCTTAATAATAATGTGCAGGTTTAATTAAATGAATGTTGCTAAGTGCTGTTTGTTTTAAGCACAAAATGCTTTTGAAATAACGTGTACTAATGCTTAAATATGTTGCAGAAGGCTAGTTAATTACATACACATAAGGGTATTAGTGGGAATTAACACTGTTTAATCATTGCGATGATGTAGTAACGTTGTTTGTGTTTCTTTTGATTAAGATGGTTCGTTTTGGCCTAAGAAAAGATGGCTGACATTTACAGCCTGTGCTCGAGTGAATATGAGATGACGAGAGGCCTTGTTGAAAGTCACCTGACTATGGCTTCTGCTGGAGTTTTGAAAGTTTCCGTGATGACAACGACTCCAGGCAAACATCCAAGTAACCTTGGAGGGAAAGAGAGCCACAATGAACTTTGTGATTACAGTGGAGGTTTCGCTATGGTTCCGAGGAAGAGCATTTACAAAAATAACATTTGCAAACTCGAGTTTCCTTCTTCCGTCTTTTTATTTTTGTGATTTTTCTGAGCGGAGATTTTCCAAATGTAGCGATGCTACATCCTTTCCTGCTCGCTCTGCTCAGCGGCTCAACGGAAATTTAGGACATTTTATGTTGCTTTATTTTGTAAGATTTGTTATAAATATACTAGACTAGAGAGGGTCCGTGTCTTTGCATTCGGGATTTTTGAGGCCACTTCTTCCCAAACCTGCGTTGGTGAGGATCGATGCTGTGAGGACGGCGACTCGGGAGATTTCTACTGAGAGACCTTTCCTGACCCATTTATGACATTTAGCTAGCATAGGTAATTATGAGAATAATGATTTTGCTTTGATTGACTTTCTTTGAACTAATTTTAGATAAAGTATCATTATTTCAAATACAGTGTTGGTGGTTATTTCTTGTTGTTTATTGAATACTTATGTTTGATTATTGTTGTTTAAATCATGACTCAGGACAGAATCAATTTGATCGCATTGACCTTACTGCAGATGCAGGGTGTTTAGGAGGTTTCTCTCTCCATGGTTGGCACTGATAGAGTAATCCGAGTGTATGTTAGTGAAATGGGCCCAAGCGTATGATGAGTGCATGTGCGTGTATCTGTGAAATTACTCTATCCGTGGAAGTAGGGAGAATTTGTATGCCCTGATCTGCACCAATTTCCTGGTAGCAGAATTTGATGGTTCTGATTATTGTCTTGATCTGATTAAATTGCTTGTACATTGGCTTTTTGATTTATTGATTATTGATTGATGTTGGTATATGTACTAATACTATATGTTGGAATCGTCGTGTTGAGTTTTATGTAGTGCTTCTGGAACTTGGGAGCTGGTAGCAGTTCCGTAGTAGGGCAGAGGGAAGTATATACTGCTCTCGGGAAAGACGGGATTGTTGGTCCTGTACGTATGCAGGAGAAAACGTGTGACAATTGAAGTTGCGCGTCACATTGTCTGGGTTCAGAATCAGTGACATCGTCGTGTGTTACTATTAGGGATATATTTCCAGTATAAAAGGAGTGTGAATGGTAGCGAAGGTTATCTGTGAAACTCTGGTCTTAAGTCCCAGGGATCCGTAAGGTTTGCCGTTAAAGCTTATCGCTGGAGAAGTAATAGGTATTCTCTGAGCTTGTTTGAAGAACTGAACAGAGGTAAACACTGTTTGGTTAATGTGTGTTATAATTCTGTAGTGGGACAGACTGTTCGCTGTTCTCGGGAAAGGCAGGATTTTGTGTGGTTGTACTACATTTCCTTGTATGAAAGTGGGTGAATGGATGAGCATTTAGTTGATTGTAAGACTCTTTGGAGCAGTCCTAGAGGAAACAGTTAATAAATGCATGTTAGAAGGGCAGAGTAGAGGGATGTGCTACTGTGTCAACGAGAGTATTAATTCCGTAGTGAAGCAGAAGTGAGTGCTGTTTCAGGGAAAAGACGTGATTCTTGTGAAATAGATTTCTTTACTATTCTGTGGTTAGCGAAACAGACAATGGAGATGTTTATATGTTGTAACTAATAGATTTTGAAGAATTTGACACGAAGTCTACTGAGAAGATTTTGTAAAGGAGGGGTAGACGAGTGACAGGAGACAGGAGCAGGAGCAACTGCAGCGACTGCTGACGTCATAGGGACCGCGCTCTGATTGGGTAGTGGATCAGAACAGTGTTCGCGCTGGGATTGGTGCGTTGGTGTGAGCTGCGCAAGGATTGGAAGGGGTACAAGGTGACGTAGACGCTCCAGGATTGGTGCGTTGGTGTGAGTCGCGCTGTTATTGGATGAAATATCGTACAGTACAGTTGTGTTACGGAAGGGATTAGAAAGTTTTGGTAAACGCAGAAATGTATTACCAAGAAGAGAAAAAGAAGAAATCCTTGTTCGGAAAAATAAAAAGATGGTTTGACAAGGATAAAGATGTTAAAACAAGAGAAGGTGAATTGTTACCTCCAACGAAAACGCCTGCATCCTTCATGGCTGCGAATTATGGGTATCATACCTGTATATGGTTAGACAATTGGGTTAGGTACACTAGAGAGGATGGTGTTTTGGCTTTCCCGGAACATGGTTCATTTAATATGGCTGTGTTGAGAAATTTACGGGAGAAGATGTTGTGTCTTGACTCAAGACCAAGGCCGACACAGTTTGAGGCTCTGGTAGAATGGGAAGATGAAGTACATGAGCGAGAAAAACAGAGGTCTGGAGGCAACTATAGGTACATGTTCGGGAGGAAATATGATCGTGAAACTCATCATGATCGAATGAGGAGATGGCGAGATGCTAGTATGTCAGAAGGATTATATCCTATGAGAACAGTTGACGAGAAGGAAGAAAGGAAAGGTACGGAAAGGGTTCCTGAGGCAGAAGTGAAAAGATATGGAGTTAATGATTATGAGGATGAGGTCTTGGATGACATGATTTACAAGAGACCACCTCCATATAGACCAGAACCAGAAGAGAGCACACCAGTTGCTTCTCCGATAAGAGATACATTGCGTATCATTGAGACAGAAGTTGTGACACCTGATTTAAGAAGTGGTAGCTCTTTCAGAGAAAGAGAGAGAGAGAGAAAAGATGTGGTGACGAGAATACGAGAGAATTAGCCAGAACTACATCTGAACTGACTGAAAAGATTAGAGAACTGACAAAGAATTTGGAAGCTGTTACGGTGCCTGTAACCATAGGTCCGGTTATGCCTATTTTTGATAAGCAGAGGACGGGTGAAAATGGTTTGGTGGTTCCATATGTTGGGAATAAGTTGACAAGTTTTGCTGGTCCCTCAGGAGAGTCAGGAAAAAGGACAGGGAGTAATGATGATTTGAGACAATCCAGACGTGACACATGCAGTGGAGGATTAGAGGTACAGTCTAATTCGAGATTGGAAACTAGTGATACTAGTTGTTCAGGGATGCCAATTTTAAAACCACAGAGGATGCCAGAGAAAGTGGTTCCAGTGAAAAAATCTACTGAAATAACAGCTGAAGATTTGAATGAATGGATGAGAGTTCTTCAAAGGAGGGATAAAGATTCACAGGCAATTGATGTGGCCAGGTTACGCATAGAATTAGAGGAGCTTGTTGCAGGGACAATTCCTACAGATATTCTCAAAAATCATCATGATGGAGAATTGTTATTTATGTGCAAAAACATTACTTGGAGAGCTAAAAATACACATGACCGGTTAAGAGCAATAGCGAATGAACAAGGAGTTGACATTGATAAGGTGAAAACATTGCAGAAGTCTTACAGGATGGATTTCACGGACAAAGATATTGAAAATCTGAATGGTGCTGGTAGAACAGGACAGATTAAGGAAATGGTTGCGAAAATGGGGTGATATAGAAAAATGGAAGGATAGGTGGTACAAGAAAAGGGAAGAATCAGTGGATAGGACTTATTCAGCATTTCCTGTGAGAGAAAAAGAGAAAACAGTGGATGCTTATCCTATGAGAGAAATACCTGGAGGAGGATATGTACATGTTCCATGGACCAGACAGGATATTTTATCATTTACGAATGATTTCCCTCGACTGAGAGAAAAGCCCGTCGAGTGGTATAGGCAGGTAGACAGGTTTGTGAAATTGTCAAAAGTGCTGTGGATTGACCTGAATAGTCTGTTTGATATAATTGTTCCAGCAGACGTATGGGCTGAGTGTAAAATAGTTGTAAGTTGGCCTACTGAGGAATATCCAAGAGATCAGAGAAGAGGAGCACCAGATCCAGAGGTAATGAGGAAGTATGATCAGGTGATTGTATACCTGAAAAGTAAAGTACCTCCAAAAGAGACAGACTGGGTTAAGATAGATCGAACACATCAGGAAGCAAAAGAATCAGTTCATGCTTTTTATGAGAGGCTGATACTGGCTTTTAAACAATTCAGTGGGGATGAACACCTGGGTGACAAAGATTTGAGTCATTTTGTATACAGATTTGTATATGGCCTGAGACCTGAGATTAGTGAGAGAATTCGTGAGCATACAGTGGACTGGCAGAGTAAGAAAATAGATGAGATTCTGAGACATGCGAAGTACTTCAGTGATGAAATTGAAGCAAAACAGAGAAAGCTGAAAGAAAAGGCAATGTGGGCACAAGTGAAAGTTGCGGAGAGACAAGAAGCACAGTTGGTGGAACAGGCAAATAATTCAGGGAATAGGCCCAGATATGCAGGAAAAGGAAAGGGAAATCTGGAGGAAGCAAAGAAAAAGTTCCCTTGTCACAACTGTGGCCAACTGGGACATTGGAGATCTGAATGTACCAATCCACCATTAGCGAATAACGAGAGTAAACCCTTAAATCAACAGGTGCAGAATGAGGGGAATAATCAACAGCAGCAACAACAGAAGGTTGTGAGACAGCAGAGCCAAGAGCCAAAACCGCCCTTGCTGCAGAATAGAGGGTCACAAAAGTACAATCAGGATTCAGGATTCTACAATGATGAGCAGGTAAACAAACCAAGGCGTTCTAACCAGGTACAACAGTATTTGTTAAAGAATGAAGGGAGTGAGTCTGAAGGTGATTATTGACGGTGCCGAGGAGAGGAGGAAGAGTGCATACTTGGTGCAACTCTAGAAATAGACCAGGCAGGACCATTTGTAGATGGGAAAATAAATGAAGAAAGTGTTACTTTTTTAGTAGACACAGGTGCGACGAGATCAACTGTCAGGTCAGCAGATATTAGAAATCTTCCTCTCTCGGATGAAGCAATCCAAGTAGTTGGTGTAGCTAATACACAAATCAAGACACGTCTTACTGAACCAGTAAGGGTAAGAATAGGGAAATTTTCGGACATGCACAGATTTGTGGTCTGTGACACTAGTCCAGTGAACTTGTTAGGCAGGGACCTGCTATGCAAGATGAATTGTACAATTTTTTGTACTCCGGATGGAATAGCATTTGAAACACAAGATGAGGATGTTTTGTACCGAATGACTCTAGATAATAGAGAAAATGAGATGGTTGGTACATATGCTGTGTTTAATCCAGAGGATTTGCCTCAAGAGCTGAGAGACACAGTGAAAAAGACAGTTTGGGATTTTACTGGAGAGGATGTGGGATTGATGAATAATGTAGATCCTGTGAAAATTTCAGTGAAAGAAGGAATTACTTATCCTAACATTCCTCAGTACAAAATGACACCAGAGATAATTGAAGGAATAACTCCTATAATTGAGAAAATGATTCAGCAAGGAGTTTTGAGAGAACTACTGAGTAGCCCGTGTAATTCACCGATAATGGGGCTAAAGAAACCTAATGGGAAGTTCAGGATTGTACAAGATTTGAGAAAAGTTAATAAAATTGTGGTGGCATGTTATCCCATTGTGCCAAATCTGTCAGTGATTTTGTATCAGATTCCACATGATGCTGAGTGGTACACAGTGATTGATTTGTGTCATGCTTTCTTTTCAATTCCATTGCATCATGACAGCCAGCCGATTTTTGCATTTAGGTTTGGCCAGCGTATTTTAGCATGGTGTCGTATCCCACAGGGGTATACAGAGAGTCCTTCGATATTCAAACAGTTATTGAAAAAATCATTGGAGAGTTTGATCATGCCTGAAAGCTCAGTACTAGTGCAGTATATTGATGACCTACTGGTGGCATCAAAGACACGTGAAGCTTGTGAAGTAGATACCATAGCTTTACTGAATCATCTGGCAGATGGAGGGTTAAAGGTATCTCCAGCCAAATTGCAATTTTGCAAGAAAGAGGTGCATTATCTTGGACACAATATTGAAAAGGGTCTGAGAAAGGTGACTGATGACAGGATCAAAATTATCAGGGGAATGAGAGCCCCAAGGACCCAGAGAGAAGTGAGGATGTTTCTGGGGATGGTGGGTTATTGTCGTCAGTGGATTAGTAATTTCTCCCTGATAGCAAAGCCACTGATTAAGCTGACAAAAAGTGAGATGAAAGACCCATTGGAACTAGATGGAGAACAAATGGCAGCATTTGAGGAGTTAAAGAGCAGAATGTGTGAAGCCCCTGCTTTGGGTATGCCAGACTATGAAAAAGAGTTTGAGTTGTACTGCAGTGAGAGAAATGGATGTGCACTTTCAGTGTTAATTCAGAAGCATGGACAACTGAGAAGGCCTATTGCGTACTTCTCATCGACACTTGACCCTGTAGCTGTGGGTTTACCAGGTTGTCTAAAATCTGTAGCTGCAACATGTAGAAGTCTGGAACAGAGTGAGGGAATCATAATGGGATATCCTGTAAGGGTATTCGTACCTCATAATGTGGCAATTCTTTTGACAAGAAGCAGAACTCAGTACATGTCACATAGTCGGCTGACTAAATATGAGAAAGTCATTTTGGGAGCATCAAATGTGACTCTTGAGAGATGTGTGAATGTGAATCCAGCAACATTGTTGCCAGATAATGAAAATGTGGGTGTGAAAGAAGATGATCACAATTGTTTGGATGTGCTTGATTACTGTACAAAACCGAGACCAGACATAAGAGATCTTCCATTGCCTGAGAGTGATCATGTGCTGTTTGTGGATGGATCATGTCTGAGGAATGATGATGGTGTGCTGAGTGCAGCATATGCAGTGTGCAAGGTTTCAGAAGTGATGGAAGCTTCACCATTAAAAGGAGTAAAATCTGCACAAGTTGCTGAATTGGTGGCATTGACGAAAGCTTGTGAAATTGGGAAGAATCTGAGAGTGACTGTAATGACTGATAGTCAGTACGGATTTGGAGTTGTGCATGATTTTGGCCAGCTTTGGCTACAGAGAGGTTTTTTGACGTCGAGTGGAACTCCAATAAAGAATGCTGAAGTGATTGGAAAATTACTTGAGGCGATACAGCTGCCTAAAGAATTAGCAGTTGTAAAATGTGCTGCTCATGGACAAGGAGATGATTTTGTGACACTTGGAAATCGTTTTGCAAACGATATAGCACAATATTGTGCTAAAAATAATCACTCGATTAATAGGGAACGAGAAAGGGAAATGTCTTTTTCTTCTGTGATGTTTACTAATGTCCTAGAAACGTGGGATGAGGTGAAACAGTTGCAGGATGAGGCAGGAAAGGAAGAAAAGAAAGACTGGATAAAGGCAGGTTGTGCCCCAAGAGAAAAAGATCATGTTTGGATCTATAGAGTTGGTAGACCAGTTATGCCAAACTCTATGCTGTCGACAATGGCAAGGATGTATCATGGCCAGGGACATTTGGGAAGGGATGCGATGATCAGGTCTTTTAAACAGACTTGGTATAATGCAAAGTTCAGGATGATTGCAGAAAGCATTTGTCAAAGATGTTTGATTTGTCAGCAATTTAACACTGGGAAAAAGACAGTGGTGAGTCTGGGAACGATAGGCAGAGAAGGTGGTCCTTTTACGAGAATGCAGATTGATTTCATTGAGATGCCACAAGTGAACAGATTGAGGTATGTTCTAGTGGTAGTGTGTTTGTTCTCGAGGTGGGTTGAGGCCTATCCGACTAGGAGAAATGATGGAATAACAGTGGCAAAGTTACTGTTAAGAGAGTTGATTCCTAGGTACGGGTTTCCAGTAACGATTGAGTCTGATAGAGGTGGACACTTCTATAATGAGCTCATGAGTTTAATTTGTGAAGCATTGAGCATACAGCAGAAGCTACATTGTGCATACAGACCAGAGGCTTCTGGCGTTGTGGAACAGATGAACGGCACAATAAAGAACAGGATTGGTAAGATGTGTTTAGCCACTGGAATGAAATGGCCTGATGTCTTGCCTCTAGTGCTAATGACTATTAGATCTACTCCAGATAGAACTACTGGTTTGAGTCCACATGAGATCTTGATGGGACGTGCAATGCGTCATGCATTTGTGCCTGTCAATAAGTTGATGACAATAACTGATGACATGATTTTGGATTACTGTAAAGGCCTGGCTGACGCAGTTCATTCTGTGTTTCACCAGGTTGGAGAAGACGCTACTACACTTGAGAAGAAGCAAGCTCATGATCTGAGTCCAGGGGACTGGGTGAGGATTAAAGTGAACAGAAGAAGAAATTGCTTGGTCCCAAGGTGGGGAAGGCCAAGACAAGTTATTCTGACTACAACGACTGCAGTAAAGTGTGCCGGTGTGAAAAACTGGGTACATGCAAGTCATGCTCTGAGAGTTCCAAATCCAAAGGAAGGAACTGGCAAGGAGTATTTTGAAGAATCAGATTCAAGTGATGAAGAAGAAGCTGAAACAGTGAGGAGGAAAAAGAATTCTGGAAGGAGTGAAGGTGAAAGAGGGTCAGGTGATTCTTTCTTTCCAGGGGAGACTTCAAGAGAAATATTGAGAGTCACAAAAGGGAGATCAGATTCTGTGAGAGAGCCTGAAGTTCTAACAAGCAGTGGAGAAGAAAGAAGAGAAAAGAGCAGTTCCACAGAGATTACTTCTGAATCAGATGAGGAAGTTGAAAATCCACTTGAGATTACACCTGAAGAAGTAGGGTCAGAAGAAGTTAGAGAGGGACAGATTGCGGAAGACCCCCGAGGAGGTGTAGGGAACATTCCTGATAAGCTAGGTGAAGGGACAAGTAGACAGCAAGAAGATTGCGTGTTGGAGACCCGAGGAGGGAAAGAAATAGGGAAGTCTCAAACAGTGGTGATAAAGAGTGTGGAGCGAAAGAAAACTGCTGAGGAACAAGAGGTATTTGAAACAGAATCGGACGAGAGTGAGAATGAGAAATCAGAAGGTCGAGTTCTGAGGAAGAGAACTTGGATTGGAGAAAGAAATAATAAAGAAACAAGACCAAAAAAGGTTGTAAGAGGAGATCTTTGGCCTACCAACAGAGTAAAGAGGCTAAGATACAGATTGACACGAGCAAATACATCGAAAGCTGAACAAGTGAATGAGGTGTCGAGTCAAAATCCAGCAAAAGGTGAAAAGCGGAAAGAGTTGAAAGAACCAGAGGAGATCAAAAGAATAAGAAAACCCAACCAAAAGTACAGATCACCGGAATGGTCTTATGTAGCACTGTCTGAAGGAGAAGAAGAAGAAGCAGTGAATCAAGACAATCCGGAGGGGATCTTGAGAAAAGTGGTTGAGGGAGAGGAAAAGTCTGTTGGAATCTTTTTTTTTTTTTTTTTTTTTTATGGACAATCTACTTTAATTTCCCTATACACATTCCGACAAGGTCCTGGACAGCTGCTAATGCTCTAAGGTTCAATATAAGGAAGAGAATATAAAGTGGCAAAAGACAAAATATTTGGTTATATTCGACCATTTCAAGCACAGGTAAAATTGAAAGAGCTGCAGTGTCCATCTTTTAAATGAGCAACAGTAATGAAATGTCCTTCGCAAACTCGCAATTGAGCACACATGCTGTTCTTTACAATGTGAACAATATGTAAAATACAACATGCCCTTACATGTATGCAATTTAAATTCAGGAAAGTGCCCAGTGTATTAATTATCCAAGGGCAAATGTTACAGCTCCTTTTCATATGATGCAAATGTTCACACCTTCTTAACATTTACATTTTACCTCCATTCCCTTAAACATGATTACAGTTGTGAGCATGTGAATGCTGTTGTAAAAATTGAATAACTGCTATACAGCATCCCTCGCATTTCAGTTCCAATACTTAAAAAGCTTGAATATACATTTTTATAGTTGTGCTGTGAGTACGAAAGCTCCTAATTATTTAGTGGGTCTGAAATAAAAGATTGTACAACACCATACAAACAACATAACTCTTAGCCCCTTGTTTCGGCCCTCTGGCCTTCAGCTCCCCATCTAGCTATGGTTAGGCCACAGCCGAGATGCGGCCCATTTAGTGTGTCAGGGTGTGCTGCACCTGCTTCGGCTAATAGGAGGACTTACCTAGATGGATCTCTGCAGTTATCTTGGTCCCGCAATGCAGGTCAGCCTACTGCTTACAGCAGTGGTGCTTAACCTTTTGACTTCCATGGACCCCCACTTAATCCTCCCTGGAATCTGGAAACACCCACTAAGTCATTACTGGAACCTGGGGGATCCTGGCCTATGCACATAGTTTTTTTTTTTTTTTTGAAACCGTTTATTACAAGACTCAAAAATATACAGATATGGGCCTACAACCTTCCGGCCGGCCGCTAGCAATGAAAGGAGCATACGATATACATTTATAAAACACATGGTGCTGCGGATGAGCATGCACAGGAGTTAACATCGTTGAGAGCCACACCAGTCAGACCCCACTATACGGTTCCATTTTAAACTTAAAGAACAACAAATACAAACAAACCCACAAGGCAATCCTCAATCGGAAATAGCAACACGTGCTCCCCTAGAGGGGGATCCTAGCCATCCATAGGAATCTCAAGAGGGGAGGAGAGATCAAAACTAGGGCTGGGTAAACCCAATGCCCGGTACCGGGGGGATGAGTTGGCTAAGGGGACGGGGCCGGCGACGGATCGGGCAATAACGGTGGAGCACAGATTCCCCCGCGGTAGGCGTTCCAGGAGCCCCATACTTTCACCCACGTCCCAGGCTTACCTCTCGCCACATACACCACCTTTTCCCGAAACATACACCAATCCATGTGTTCCTTCCAGGCCGAGACAGTCGGGGGCTTCTGGGATCCCCACAGTTGAGCAATATCACGCTTGGCAATCATATACCCCAGAGTCACCCACCACGTCTACGGCACCGAGTAATCGGTAGGCTCCCACACATTCAACAGGCATCTCCTCGCTTCGGGCAACAGCGCCACATGCGTAACCACTCGCAGCACCTCATGCACACCACGCCAGAACCCCTCCACCTCCGGGCACTCCCACAAGATATGGAGAAAGGTCCCCAACGCACCAAACCCACGCTTACACAAACCGTCCTCAGCATAGCCCATACGCAGGAGCTTTGGCCCCGTCATGTAGACCCTGTGGAGTATCTTGAGCTGGACGAAACGAAGGCGAGCCGGTATGGCCACTTCTTTCGGGGAAGCCACCGCGGAGATCCAGTCCTCGTCGTCCAGCTCCAGCCCATCGGCTACCCAAGCCTCACGAAGGGCAGTCAACAAGCCTGAGCGGTCGTTGATCAGTTTTTTGTAGATCAGTGAGATCGTGCTGTCGGGGACATGTCCATCCAGCACTCTATCCTCCAGGGGGGAACACTCCGGGATGGAGGCAGTGCATGACGGACCTGCAAATACCGAAAGTACTCGCTGCCCTGTAACTGAAATTCCGTCTGCAGCATCTCGAACGTTTTAATTCCTCCCCTCGTCCAGAGATCCCCCACTTTGCTAATGCCTATTATGTCCCACTTCTCAAAGCCCTTCGAGGTCCACAAGGAGCCCAACCGCTCAGACGCGTATAGTGGTGACGCCCGGGTCAAACGGTCCTTCCACCCCATAGCTGCATTGGCCGCGTGCCACACTCGCACCATGACACGCGTGGGGCCCGTTAGGCGAGCGTCGGGCGCGCTAGAGTAGAGCGCTCGATTATAGTCACCACCTGGAAGTAGCATCCTATCCATTTCAAATGCCGGGTGTAAGGCGGGCCCATATAGGCCCTGATTAATCGCAGCTAGCTGGGAGGCCCAATAGTACCGTTTAATATCCGGGAGGGCAATCCCCCCGTCATACCATGGGAGCGTCAGCTTCGCCAGGGCAATACGTGGCCTCCCGTCCCAGAACAGGCTGCGCTGCAAACTCTCCACCTCGCGGAAATAGCGCGCTGGGACGAGGTCCATAGTGTTCTGCAACGCGTACAGGAAACGCGGCAGCGACATCATTTTAAATAATGCCGCCCGGCCGAGCGGCGAAAGCGGCAAGCGCCACCAGCGCGCGACATCCTCTTTCAGACGCTGGAGGGGGGGAAGCAAGTTCCGATCATACCGGGCCTCCGGGTCCAGAGTAATGAAGACACCCAGGTACCTAAATCCCTGCGGGGCGACCTGGATCGGACAGCCCCGCGGGAGGATAGGAGCCTCCCCAGAGAGAACATACACACACGATTTAGCCCAGTTGATGACGAGACCGGAATTACGACCGAATGAATGCAAAACATCAACCAGTACTATGAGTGATTTACGTGGGGAAGCTAGATACAAGAGGATGTCATCAGCGTATAGGGATACGCGGTCCTCATACTCGGGGGGTCCAGCGGAGACCACGGATGGAAGGCTCCCACCGCAGCCACTCCGCCAGGGGCTCCAAGGCAAGTGCAAAGAGGAGCGGCGATAAGGGGCAGCCCTGCCGTGTGCCCCGGCCCAGCTCGAACGGAGCCGATACTCTTCCGTTCACCACCACCTGCGCCAATGGGCCCGAATACAGCAATTTGACCCAACTGATGAACCCTGGGCCAAATCCAAACTTCGCAAGCATCGCCCAGATGTATGGCCATTCAAGCGTGTCAAACGCCATAGTGGCGTCTAAGGACGCCAAAATGGCCGGCTCCCGTATGAACGGGACACGTGCGAGCACACCGTGCAAACGCCGCAGATTAAGGGCTGTGCTGCGATGGGGAATAAAGCCGGACTGGTCCTGATGAACCAAATCGCCCACCACGCCGACCAGCCGATTGGCCAGTACCTTGGCGAGAATCTTGGGCTCCGCATTCAGTAGCGAAATGGGCAGATAGGATGTAACCCGGTCCCGAGGTCTCCCCTCCTTGTGGATGACCACGATTGTAGCCAGACGCTGGTCCAACGGGAGGGAGCCCACCGAGTGTGCCGCCAGGAACATAGCCCGGAGGTGGGGCGCCAGCGTATCCGGTCGCAACTTGTACAACTCGATAGGGAGACCATTCGGACCCATGGCCTTGCCGGAGGCGACCGAGCGTATGGCGAGGGCGATTTCGTCGGAGGTGGGAGCGGCGTCCAGCGACACCCTGTCATCCCCGGAAAGGGACGGCAGTGCGATATCCCTGAGCAGGGCACGGGAATCCTCTTCCGAGCAGGGAGACACCGGGGAATACACCCCACGGAAATAATCCGCGAAACAGGAGACGATTTCTTCTGGCTCAGTTACACACACACCATCCGTTTTCTCAATCAGCGAGACCACACGATTCGCTCTCTCTTTTTTGTCCAACCACGCTATCAGTTTACCAGCCTTATCACCCACATCATACAGTCGCCCCTGTTGCTCTCTACTGAGGCCCCTGGCCGCCTCCGTGACGAGGGCCCTATAGGCCGCTTGCTTGAGTTGGAGGACATGTAATGCGGCATCCGTAACCCCACCTTCTAGACTACCCTCCAACTCGGCTATTTCCGCCTCCATCCGGGTCACCTCCTCCCGCTCGCGCCTCCGGGCGTGGGAAATAAGGGATAGGGCCTCCCCTCGGAGTACTGTCTTGAAGGCCTCCCACAGTGGTACAGCCGAAGGCACGGACCCCACATTCTCATCAAAATATCGCTGAAGGGATTTAATCAATTCAGCGCGAATGGTGGGGTCGCGCAGGTACCAAGGATTGATTGGGACCACCCTACCCTCACCCCTCGGAAAGACATCAAAGTGTAGTAGGAGCGGGGAGTGGTCCGAAATACCCCGTGGCAAATGGCGCACCTCTCCCACCCTCCCAACATAGGCCGCCGGGACAAGGACATAGTCTAGTCGTGAGAGACTACCATGGGCTCCCGAGTGGAAAGTGTACTGCAGCTGCGTGGGGTGGTTTAAACGCCAGCAGTCCACTAATCCAAATGTATCCAAGAGGCCGGATAGCCACGCCTGTGCCCGGGGGAGGTCCCTAGGGGGGTGACGATCCACAGTCCCAGATACCACTGTATTGAAATCCCCCCCCACAACTAAAAGCCCCCCTGGAAGGCCAAGGAGAAGGCGCCCCAGGTCTGCAAAGGTGGTCGACTGCAGCCCCGGCGGGATGTATACTGACACAAAGACAACCACTTTGCCCTCCAGTCTTCCCACCAAGACCGTGTAACGTCCCCTGTCATCGTGGAGCACCTCATCAATCTCCAACGGGAGCGAGTTCTTCACCATGATGCCCACACCCCTTGAGCCAGACGTGAAGCCCGAGTGGGCCACTAGGCGATAGCCACGCCGATTCATGGCGCAGAAGGAGTTGCCAATGAGGTGTGTCTCCTGCAGAAAGACTACATCGGGCGAGATTCGCTTCAAAAACTGCAGGACCACACCTCGTTTGATCCTGTCCCCCAGTCCATTCACATTCCAAGACAACAAAGTTAATTCCCTACCCCCCATCATGTACAGAAGCCATCATTCATCCCCCAGAGAGCACTTTAGAACTAACACAAAAATACGTTTGCCTTGTGATAAAAACAAACAACACCCCATCCCTACCCACCCACCCCAACAGAACTCCCCCCTCTCTGCACCCCTGCATGAGCCCGAACAGCCCCCCCAACGTGCAGTGTGCCTGTCGCCCCATAGATAGTTAAACTAACTAGACCCCCTAGAGGAGGAGGGAGAACCCCCAATAGACCCAATACAACCTCCATAGGAAGGGAACTTACAAAAACTGACGCAGAATCGAAAGTGGCATCATTTTCGTCCAGAGTGAGGCCCAATATTAAACCCTCAGTCCCGGTCCAGCGTGCCGTCTCCCCCCGCCGCCCCCCCCCCGCCCCCGGATCACGATCCCGGGACAGAGTATCCAGCCAGTCCCCGGCCGCTTCGGGACGATCAAAGAAGTGTGTGCGACCGTCCACCTCCACTCGCAGCTTGGCTGGGAAGAGCATGGCGTATTTGAGGTTTAGGTCCCGAAGACGGCGTTTGACGCCTAGGAAGCTCAGTCTCTGCTTCTGGACCGCTGGGGTGAAATCAGGGTAAAAATTTACCTCCATATTGTCAAACTTGACCGGTCCATGCAGTCTGGAGGTTTGCAGGATAGCGTCTCTGTCCCGAAAATTGAAAATCCGGGCAATGAGAGGTCTCGGAGGGGCTCCGACCTTCGGCCTTCCCCCGGGAACCCTGTGGGCCCTCTCCACGGCGAAGAATTTACTCAGCCCCCGTGGCTGGAGATGGGTAGCAATCAGGTCCTCCACAAAGAGATCCGCCGCCGCCTCCTCGCGTCCCTCGGGCACCCCGATGATGCGGATGTTGTTCCTCCGTGCCCGACTCTCGGAGTCCTCCAGGCGTCGATCCATAAGCGCACTCGCCTGACTAAGCCGGCGCACCTCTGTTTGTAAGGCCGCCACATCTGTCGTAAGGCCCGATGCGGTGTGGGCCAAAGAATCTACTCGGTCGTTGGTTTTGGAAAGATCGGCCCTCACCAGGCCAACATCCACGAGGACCGAGTCGATCTTCTGCGCCAGTGTATCGAACCGCTGGCCCACCGAGGCCTTCATCTCGGCAATGGCGCCCATGACATCTCGCAGAGTCAGATCTGCGGGCAGGTCTGGGGCATCAGGAGGGCTCTCAGGGGACTTGCGCGGTCCATCGGGAGATCCCTTCTGGAGGGTATAGCGGTCCATACTGTTGGCCTGATGGACGGCGCCACGCCGGGTCGATTTGATCTTTGCCCGGTCTCCATCTTGTTTCGTGGCCATGGCCACCAGTCTCCCAGTCGCACCAGCCACGTCGTGTAGGGCAGGAAAGCAGGGCCACGAGCTCCGGGGGGTCCACCTCAGAGCAGCGGGGTGGATCACAGCCTGCAGGCAGGCAGGGTCTCCCAGCAAGGCCACACCAACACCGAGAGCTCCGCGACCCAACCTCGCAGAGACGGCAAGGGGGTGCGAAAGCGAAAGTGCGGGGTACGCGAGTCGCCAGGCCCTGCCTGCCGCTGTTGTTCACTTTGTCACTGGATCACCCCACAGCGCAAATCCGGGGTCCGGCGAGGGGAAGGCCGCAAACCTCAATCGGTGCTCACTCCGGTGGCCGAGGTCCGATTCGGAAGCGGAAAACGGGTGCCACCTCAGCTCAGGTTCACCAACATAGTCCCCTCATCCAGGGCAGGATAATTTCAGGATAATCGTAGGAGGTTGCGGAGGTCCTCGGGAGCCTCGCACCTACGCGGCCATCTTGGTTGCGCGCTAGGCTCCTCCCCCGTCTGTTGGAATCTTAAAAGTTATCCTGACTGACATTGGAGAAGAGTCGGATGCACAGGATGTTGTTGAAGATCTGATACAATTTGATGTCGAAGTGAAGAGTGATGAATATCCAAATTGAGTGAACTGAAGCAATCACTTGGAGAAAAGTGAAAAGAAGAAAGTTTGAAATTTAGCTGTCTAAAGTAATCCAGAAATAAAGAATTGCAGTAGTGGAGTAGTAGAGGCTAAGTCAAAAGACACGGTCAAAGTAGTAAAATGGCTAATATAGAAAATAATCAAAGTAGATGTGCCTTCCTAAAAAGATGGTTTAGAATGTGCTGCTGCTGTACTGGATTATTAATGCTATTATGGGGAGTTTTAGCTTTATTAGTTACATTTAGAGTTACAATAGGTACATTTGAGATACATACTGAGAATGAGACTAATGTAGAAAAGAATTCACAAAAAGTGGTTCCAACTAGAATTAGTAATACTTACATACATAAAGATAGGTCAATTAATGATTTTTCTAGTAATGTTTTTTCAAAATTATTGTATGAATATGTGAAGACAATGGAAGTAAGGGATTGCTACGTATGTATGCAGTTACCTGCATCCGTTTCAGAGGGTGTTACTTATCACCATTTACCAGCTACGTATGGAATTTCATGTAGTGTGCTGAGTAGTATTTTTTATTTGATAGGGAAAATAGATTATGAGATGTCTAACAAAGATAACATTTTTGGGCAATTGTCTATGAACAAAAGGCTGAATCCAGCTAAAGAAGCTAACGTTTTTGGTGAGATTTTTATTGAGAAAGAAGAATTAACATTAGATTACATTTTTAAGAACAATTTAACTTGTAGTTTGAAAGAAGAGGAGAAGGCTTTTCTAAACATGGTAGAGGAAAGGAGAATGAGCATGCATGAAAAGGCAGGGAAATATAAAGTGAGTGAGACAATTTGGGACATTGAGATGGGGAAAGAGTTGAGGAATGGGGCTAGTCCAACTTTAGCTCTAGATGCACCACAGAAGGGTAAGCTATGCATTACTAGGAGGAAATCCCAATATGATACATATTTTGTTGGGACTAGTGAGTGTCATGATACATACTTCATTGCAACAGGATGGGGTTTCAAGGGAGGAGAAGATCCAGTTTTCCCAGGAGTGTATTATGTTTGTGGGAATAAGGCTTATTACAGGTTGCCTGACCATTGGTATGGCACATGTTATGTGGGCCTGGTCTTTCCAAAGATCTTTCATATAGATAGAATAGAAGATGTAGAACATATTAATTTATTAACACGTTTTAAGAGAGAAACTTGGTCCGAAATTGTAGGTGATATTTTTGGAGCTTTAATTCCAGCAGTGGGAATTTCTTTGAATGCATAAGGAATTCGGAAATTGTCAACAGTGGTGGATCGCTTATCGACAAGTACCGCTGGAGGGTTTCTTTTGGTGAATACGGAGATGATTGCCGTACGTGCCATGTCTATGCAAAATCGACTTGCCCTTGATATTCTATTGGCCAAGGAGGGTGGAGTTTGTGGAATGCTGAAAGTTCAACATTGTTGCACTTACATTCCTGACGAAAGTAAAGACCTGAAGGTCTATATCAAAAATATTACTGATTTGCATGAAGAATTAGTACCACTGGAAGCTGAAAGTATCTGGACCAAAATAGCTAATAAAATAGTTGCTGTTAAGAGTTTTATTGCTAAGATAGGTAGTACTATTATAGGTAAGATATTGTTTCCTTTGACATGTGTGATTGTTGCTTTATTGATACTAAGATTGGTGTGTTTGTGTTGTAAAAACAGGGGAGGGAAAAAGAGATTAATTAAAAGAAATATTGAAAAGAAACAAAAGAGGTCAAAAAGAGATCCACAAGAAATAGAATTAGAAGAATTGAGGGAGAGTGTTTACTTGGAAACGAAGAGGGATGATGAAAGAGTCTGGTGTGTAGTGTTGTGAGAAAAAAGATATTTTCAATTTCTCCTAAAATGGGACTAAAAAATTTTTTGGGGGTTGTTTGTTTGGTGATAATATCACCAAAGGGGGGATTGCTGGAGCAGAGTTTTCTGTTGAAAATTTATCGGGTTTTTAAGCTCCAGTTTTGTCTATATGTAGAGAATTAAAATACTAATTTGTAATCATTAATTATTTGTTTTGTGTGAAAATTCTGACTAACCAACATGATTAACAAGAGAAATTACACGTGGGAATGCATATATGTTGCTTAATAATAATGTGCAGGTTTAATTAAATGAATGTTGCTAAGTGCTGTTTGTTTTAAGCACAAAATGCTTTTGAAATAACGTGTACTAATGCTTAAATATGTTGCAGAAGGCTAGTTAATTACATACACATAAGGGTATTAGTGGGAATTAACACTGTTTAATCATTGCGATGATGTAGTAACGTTGTTTGTGTTTCTTTTGATTAAGATGGTTCGTTTTGGCCTAAGAAAAGATGGTTGACATTTACAGCCTGTGCTCGAGTGAATATGAGATGACGAGAGGCCTTGTTGAAAGTCACATGACTATGGCTTCTGCTGGAGTTTTGAAAGTTTCCGTGATGACAGCGACTCCAGGCAAACATCCAAGTAACCTTGGAGGGAAAGAGAGCCACAATGAACTTTGTGATTACAGTGGAGGTTTCGCTATGGTTCCGAGGAAGAGCATTTACAAAAGTAACATTTGCAAACTCGAGTTTCCTTCTTCCGTCTTTTTATTTTTGTGATTTTTCTGAGCGGAGATTTTCCAAATGTAGTGATGCTACATCCTTTCCTGCTCGCTCTGCTCAGCGGCTCAACGGAAATTTAGGACATTTTATGTTGCTTTATTTTGTAAGATTTGTTATAAATATACTAGACTAGAGAGGGTCCGTGTCTTTGCATTCGGGATTTTTGAGGCCACTTCTTCCCAAACCTGCGTTGGTGAGGATCGATGCTGTGAGGACGGCGACTCGGGAGATTTCTACTGAGAGACCTTTCCTGACCCATTTATGACATTTAGCTAGAATAGGTAATTATGAGAATAATGATTTTGCTTTGATTGACTTTCTTTGAACTAATTTTAGATAAAGTATCATTATTTCAAATACAGTGTTGGTGGTTATTTCTTGTTGTTTATTGAATACTTATGTTTGATTATTGTTGTTTAAATCATGACTCAGGACAGAATCAATTTGATCGCATTGACCTTACTGCAGATGCAGGGTGTTTAGGAGGTTTCTCTCTCCATGGTTGGCACTGATAGAGTAATCCGAGTGTATGTTAGTGAAATGGGCCCAAGCGTATGATGAGTGCATGTGCGTGTATCTGTGAAATTACTCTATCCGTGGAGGTAGGGAGAATTTGTATGCCCTGATCTGCACCACAGCAACCTCTGTTGCCGTCGTACGTATGTAAGTGGTGAATGGGCACCATGTTGCACTGAATTTGGCCACCCTCTCTCGTATAATCGTCATTCATTTGTCCATTTCATAAATTAACCAGGTCTTTTTCTCACCACACGTTCAGTGAGGGTGCCCGTGGCTGCTTCCACATGTGATCTGAGCCACGCTCAACCACGCGGCAAATAGTAGAGGAGAGAATAATCGCCCCTGGGGAGTCATAGTGGGGTAGTCTATCCGCCCCCTCCCCCCGGTCCCCCAGAAGGACCATAAGCGGATCGTGTGGCAGCAAGACATGAGTGATGGCATGCATCGCGTGAAGGACCTCGTCCCAGAGTGTTTGAATTACTGGACATGCCACCAGTTGAATAGGAACATGCCACTTTTCACAAACACCAGTCAGAACACCCAAACATCTTGATGAGTCTAACGGGTGTGAGGTACCAATGTGTTAATATTTTATAGGCACTCTACTTGTATCCAAGACAGATAGAAGATTTGGAGGCTCTCTGCTTGATAGATATTGAAATCTCAGATGACAAATGGGGAGCTAACGCCTTCTCCCATTGCAGCACATAAGCATGGGAGAGAGGGGGAGGTGGGTTCAAGATATGTTGATACAGCCATGATATGTCTCTGTGGCAGATGTTGTTAAGGTACTGGGCTTCTACAGCAGTATCCTCCTGTTGTAAAGCTAAGTCTGTTGGGAGGCTACCCGCCTAGTGTAGTGCCTGACTAAGCTGGTATGTGTCCTGTCTGTTCAGCGCATATTTCTCGACCAAACGCCAGTGACCTTATATACCCATCGATGTAAAAGTCTGGCTAGGTGGGGGAGCGTCCTTGATCCCAACTAAAACAACTGGGGTTGTCCACGCCCGGGGGAAAAGTCTGGATTATGTGCCAAGGGGTAAGTGGGAAGGGGTACATCACAAAAGTCGGTCTCCTCTGCACCTCCTGCCAATGCACTAAAAGTGTAGATGCCAGCAGTAGTTGTTGGGGACCATCCATCCAAGCTGCCGAGGGGAGGCACAGGAGCCGAGACGAGGGAACTAAAGAGAAGGCCTGTTCGACCTGCACGCATGGTTTGCCATCGGGGACAAGGTTCCAGTCAAGTGAGTGGCAGAGTTTTGCAGCTAGGATGTATGTAATGACATGAGGAAGGCCCAAGCCTCCCTAAGCCCTAGATCTAAAGAAGGATGCCCATGCCACTCTCAGACAAACACAAAGTCAAGCATTTTGTTACAAATCTGTTATCGAGTCACTTGGGGGAAGGAGAGGGTTTAAAGATCATCAATAGTCAAGGCATGAAGTTCATTTTAAGGCTATTAAGCCTGCCCAGCCAGGACACCTCCAGCTTGCCCTACCTGTAGGGGCCCTTGAAAAGGGAGGTGAGATGAGGAGGGACATTACCATTGTAGATGTCACTTGTGCATGGTGTGAGTTGAACCCCCAGGTAGGTTATCGCTGATGTTTCCCATTGGGAGCCACCTCTCTGAGTGGGGGTGCCTTAGATGTTCTGTGAATCTGCCACACCCATACCCCGTGATTTGGTGAAATTGATTCTGAAGCCCAACACTTGGGATAATCAGTCTAACTCCCTCCATAGTGCCAGGATGGTGGGGTCTGGGTCAGTAATAAAGCACAGTATGTCGTGGGCGAAGAGGGGCAATTTGTGTTCCCGGTCATCTATTGTCATGCCATGGATTGCAGGGTTCTATTATGAAGGTGAAGACAAGCGAGGACGGTGAGGGGTCGGGGGGGGGGGGGATTGGGTGACACCCCCGTTCGGTACCTCTAGTGAGTGTGACTGTCAGGGAAAAAGAAGAGTTAATTTTGGGTTTGGCTGTAGATTTCTGTAAGTTGGCTGGAATGAAGGTTTTCATTTTGGTCCCTAGATGAATTTTATCTAGTACCTTTGAATGTATGCCCAGTCCACCCTGTCAAACGCCTTTTCGGCGTCAAGAGAGAGGAGAGCCATCGGCTCACCTCCATGAGTGCCACTGCCAATCGTGTGTCGTTGTTTGCCTGCCTACTACGAATAAAACAGGATTGTTGTGGACCTGCAAGGCCATATGTGGTGGAGATGAGCTACATGGATCGATACAAATAGTTTCATGTCGCAATTTAATAACACAGCAGGCCTGTATGAAGAGAAATGTGTAGGTGGTTTGCCAGGTTTTAGGAGAACAGTAAGATGGGATTCCACCATGGAATCGGGGACTGCTCCGGATGACAGGAAAGAATTGAACACCTTCAGTAGTGGTTCTATTAGTAGAGAGGCATAGGCTCTATAGAATGCAGACGAATACCCGTCTGGGCCTAGAGCTTTACAGGAAGGGAGATTACTGATTGCTGCCTGGACCTTGTCCGGGCTAATGTCCTCTTTGAGGAGGCTCAACTCCTCATATCTATCCGGGGGGAGTGTAGGCAAGGAGATGGTCATCCTGATATTGGTCATCCGAATGTTGGGCTTGGTAGAGAGTTGAGACGTAGTGGTGAAAGACCGAGATTATGTCATCCGTCTCTTGTTGAAGGCAGCTTTCTCCATTTTTGATTTCCCTGATGTGATTGTGTGTGGTACGTAGGCGTAATTTATGGGCTACGAGCCTATCTGACTTGTCCCCCCCGTTCATAGTAATTTTGGTTAATGTAGAGCAGCTTCTTGGCTGCTTCCTTCATCAAGATATGCTCGAGTACGCTCCTGAGATGTTGCAAATCCCGTAGGGTCCTATGTGATCCCCCTTCTCTGCGTCTGTTCTCGGCCTGTTGTATCTGTGTTTCCAAATCTTGTCTGCAGAGTTTGCCTGCTTGTTTAAATGCTGCAGTATGAGAGAGGCGCTCGTCTCCGACGACTGCTTTTGCAGCGTCCCATAGGGTCGCCGGGGACACCTCACCGGTGTCATTTTTGGTGAAGTAGTGTTCAATTACATTTTTAATGCAGTGTTGGAGTGCCGAGTCACCCTGATGACCCACGGTAGCTGTGGGACAATAGGGCTTACTAATAGCCACACTGGGGTGTGGTCAGACAGGGCATGAACATCTATCTTAATGTCCACGAGCCTGGGAAGTAGGGACTGAGAGACTAAGAAATAGTCGAGACGGGAGTACATCTTGTGGACCTATCAAAACATCGCCCTTCACAAAAAGGGAGATCGACGGAAATAAACCAGAGTAGAACTCTTCCCTGTCGCCGTTGGGGCAGTATGTGGAGGCTATGGTTATCTGGGTGGAACGAAACATGTCATGTATTCCCACCTGTCGTCCCTACTGATCTCTGTATGTGCTACCTAATTTTAAGGAAAGGTCCCATCGGAGGAGACTGGCCACCCCCACTGAGACTTGCAAGTGTAAGATGAATGAAACTGTGTAGGGTACCAGTAGGAGTGGAGGTGTTTCATATTCAATCAATCAATCATAGCATTTGTAAAGCGCACTACATACCCGTGAGGGTCCCAAGGCGCTGGGGGGGGGGGGGGGGGGGAGAGGGAGTGCTGCTACTGCTAGAAGAGTCAGGTCTTGAGGACTCTTCTGAAGGTCAGCTGGTCTTGGGTCTGCCGTAGGTGGATGGGGAGGGTGTTCCAGGTCTTGACGACGAGGTGGGAGAAGGATCTGCCGCCGGAGGTCGCTCTGCGGATGCGAGGGACTGTGGAGAGGGAGAGGTCAGCGGAGCGAAGTTGGCTGGTGGGGGTGTAGAAGCGGAGTCGTCTGTTGAGGTACGCAGGTCCGGTGTTGTGGAGTGTCTTGTGTGCGTGGGTGAGGAGCTTGAAGGTTATCCTCTTGTTGACGGGGAGCCAGTGCAGTTCTCAGGTGGGGTGTGATGTGGTTGCGGCGAGGGATGTCGAGGATCAGGTGTGCGGAGGCGTTCTGGATGCATTGAAGCAGTTTCAGGAGTTTTGCCGAGGCTCCAGCGTAGAGGGCATTTCCGTAGTCCAGCCTGCTACTGACGAGGGCCTGGGTGACAGTTCTTCCAGTTTCGGTGGGGATCCACTTGTAGATCTTGCGGAGCATGCAGAGGGTGTTGAAGCAGGAGGAGGAGATGGCGTTGACCTGCATGGTCATGGAGAGTGTGGAGTCGAGGATAACCCCAAGGTTGCGTACGTGGTCGTTGGGTGTTGGAGCTGTTCCCAGTGCGGTCGGCCACCAGGAGTCGTCCCAGGCCGAGGGGGTGGATCCGAGGATGAGCATCTCCGTCTTGTCCGAGTTCAGCTTCAGTCGGCTGTTCCTCATCCATTCGGCGACAGCCTTCATTCCTTCGTGGAGGTTGGTTTTGGCGGTGTGGGGGTCCTTGGTGAGGGAGAGAATAAGCTGGGTGTCATCGGTGTAAGAGATGATGTTGAGGTCGTGCAGTCGGGTGACATGGGAGAGCGGTGCAATGTAGATGTTAAACAGCTATGGGCTGAGGGATGAGCCCTGGGGTACACCGCAGATGATCTTGGTGGCTTCGGAGCGGAAGGTGGGGGGGCGGATGCTGTGTTCTGCCAGAGAGCAAGGAGGTGGTCCAGTCCAGGGCCTTTTCTTGGATCCCTGTGTGGTGGAGGCGTGTGCGTAGTGTGTGGTGGCATACTGTGTCGAAGGCGGCTGACAGGTCCAGGACGAAGAGGGCCACGGTCTCTCCGTTGTCTAGCAGGGTCCTGATGTCAGCGGTGGCGGCGATGAGGGCAGTTTCGGTGCTGTGGTTGCGGCGAAACCTGGACTGGGACGGGTCCAAGATGCTGTTCTCCTCGAGGTAGCGCATCAGTTGTTTGTTGACGGTCTTCTCGATGACCTTCGCCGGGAACGGGAGCAGGGAGATGGGCCGGAAGTTCTTGAGGTCCTTGGGCTCCGCCGTAGGTTTCTTGAGTAAGGCGTTGATCTCGGTGTGCTTCCAGCTTTCCGGGAAGGTTGCTGTCTCTACGGAAATGTTGATGGCTTTCCGGAGATGGGGTGCGATGGCGGTGCTTGCTTTGTTGAAAATGTGGTGTGGGCATGGGTCTGACGGAGATCCGGAGTGGATGGTGTTCATGATCTTGATGGTGCCGTCGTCGTTAATGTTGGTCCAGGAGAGCAGGCGGTTGGTGCGGATGTTGGTCGTGGGGGCGGAGATCTCAGTGGTTGTCGGGGTGGTCGTGGCCTTGAAGCGGTCGTGGATGTCAGCGATCTTGCGATGGAAGAAGGTGGCCAGCGAGTCGCACAGGTCTTGCGAAGGTGGGATGTCGTTGGTCTTGGAGAGTTCCTCCACGATGTTGAAGAGCTCTTTGCTGTTGTGTGCGTTGTTGTCTAGACGGTCTTTGAAGGAGGCCCTTTTGGCGGATCTGATGAGGTGATGGTGTCTGCGGGTGGCGTTCTTGTGGGCTGCGTAGGTGTCCGGTGTTCGTTCACAGTGCTAGTTCTTCTCTAGCTTTCGGCAGGTTTGCTTGGAGGCCTGGAGGTCTTCAGTAAATCAGCTGGCTTTCTTGCTGGTGTGGCTGTTGGAGGGTTTCTTGAGCAAGGCAATGGTGTTGGCGCAGTCGTCGATCCACTGTCTGTAGTTGCGGGCGGCGGTGTCAGGGTCAGACGGTGGGCTCCGGGCGAGGGTTAGCTGGTCTTCGGTGATTTTGCTCCAGCAGCAGCGAGGTATCTGTTGGATGCGGGGGTGCGTGGTGGCTTTCCGGAAGGTGAAGTGGATGCAGCGATGTTCGGTCCAGTGGAGTTCGGTGGTGTGGCTGAAGGTGACGTGGGAGCTTACGGAGAAGATGGGGTCAAGCGTGTGGCCAGCAGAGTGGGTGGGTGTTGAGACGAATTGTGTGAGTCCGAGGTTGGCGAGGTTGTCGATCAGGTGGTGGAGTTGGTGTCGTCGTCGTTCTCGAGGTGGAAGTTCAGGTCCCCGAGGAGGATTTAGTCCGTGGAGGCGAGGGCGTGTGTGCTGACGAAGTCGGCGATGGAGTCGGTGAACTTCGTTCAGGGTCCGGGGGGGGGGGGGGCTCGGGGGGGGGGTCTGTAGAGGGTGGTGTTGGTATCGGTGTGGATCTGGAAGTGCAGGTGTTCGGCGGTGCTGAGGGTGTCGTCGGTGTTGGTCGAGACTCTAAGCGTGTTCCTGTGGACGATGGCGATCCCTCCTCCTACTCTGTTGGTGCGGTCCCTGCGGGTGATCTTGTAGCCGTCCGGGATGGCTACAGCGATGTCGGATTGATTCAGAGGAGATGTATATCCCATAGGAATGCCACGTCTACTTCCTTCTGGTGTAGCCAATTTGTCAATGCTTTGTGCTGAAGCAGAGTATTTAGGACTTGAATATTGAAGGGAATGATGTTTAGAGTAGTCATAGAAAAGTGTAAGGGCGATCTCTGCTCATGTGGGAGGTCTAATGTACGGAGTGAATCCCCATCTCGAACTTGGCACACATATGATCAGTAAAAGCAGGAAAGAACTAAATAACAATAATAAACAAGTCATAGGCATAAAGAAGAGCATCGAAATGACCAAACTAACCTTCTGTGAACTGCGTGGCCTATAGCCTTCTCGCTAGGGATGGCCAAAGCAAGGATTTGAAAAAACAAGAAGGTAGTCCAATGCAGTAAAGGCAGGCTCCTGGAAAACCCATCCCCTCTCTTTGTACTCACAGTCAGACTCTATAGAATTAAATCAGTGTTTAGCAGGAGGTAGAGAATTTGCCATCTGGTCACCAGTAAGTGTTGAATATTTGTGCTCTCCCATGCGCCAAGAAAAAGTTCAGGGCGGAGTATCTTTGTCAGATGAAGGTGAGCGACGGTCCTTATCAGCCTGGCACCGCGGTTTGCATGCTTTCTTTTTCGTTTGTCACATGGGTTGGAAGCTCGAATCGCCCCCGCCACATCCACCAATGCAAGGTCTCCGGGCTCGTGAAGGGACTCCATGTCAAGAGGGGGCAGCAGTCCCAGTGCTTTGAGAGTTACCTTTAGCGTGCTGGCAACAATACTGTTGTCCTAGAAAGTGAAGTGGATACAGAGTGGAAAGCCACACCGGTACGGATTTTTATTTTGCAAATGCTGCGTGACATCTTTTTATTCTTTCCGGTCAGCCATCCTTTGGGCAGACATGTCCTGGTAAATGGAGATTTGATCTCCTCAGAACACCCTTGGTTCCTGTTGTCGGGCAGCTTGTAGACCAGTGTACTCTGGTGAGGGTGTCCAGGGGCTAGATTCTTCTGCTGTTGGTAGGCAGATAACAAGTGCAGTCTAGGAGCACGGGCTGGCTTCGGGTAGCTGCAAGAGGTGCACAAAAGTGCCTGGCCATGAGCCTCCAAGTCCGCCTGGGCGATGATAGATGCCATGTCCCTGATCCTTATATTATTACGTCTCAAGCAGTTTGAGGTCATCGATCTTGTCGTGGAGTGTTGTCTGCACCCGTTTCAACTTCTCTATGCGGATCCTAAGGTCCACATTTTTCAAAGCATGGTCCGCTACCGTCGATTCCACTGTTGCCAGGGGAGAGTCCATCTGCGGCAAGGGCTGGCCGTGGTCGGTGAGGGCCCTGGTGAAGTACTGCCGAAGCGATGCAAGATCTTTGCAAAATTCAGCAAGCAGAAGCTGTATGCCCTCTTTTAGTTGCTGGAGCTCGGGGACCAGGAGGCTGCGTCTGGAGGGGGGGGGGGGGCTCCCCTCGATGGGCACGGGGGATGAGGCTTTTGAAGCATGTCTCAAACGGAGGGGAAGCGGGGGATTTTGCTCTGTTTGCAGCCATTGGCTCTCGCAGTCAGCCTATCAAGGAAAAGCCTGCTCGCAGTGCCCTTGACAAGAGTTCCAGTAGGTGCTCAAGGTGCATTGTTTCCCCCACAATTTCACATTATGGGACTGTCTGACAGGTTCTCATTGAGAGGCAGCAGGCTACAACCGCATGCGCATCAGGCCCAACGGAAATATATGCTGCTCCCCTGGGTGATGCGGTTCTTTGGCTCTTCTTACTGGGCAATAAAGGATGAGGCAGTGCATGCCACTGGGTCCCGTTGGGCCCAAGGCCGATGAATCCTAGCCGCAGGCTGTGAGGCACGAATCCCAGCCAGCTGCACTCCCACGCTCCGCTCTCCCCGACAGGCACAAGGGGATATCACTGCCATCCAGGTGGGGCAGTCAGCTATCTGGTACCCATCTGCGGTGCTACTATTCCTAGGCCGTCTCAATGCCCAACGGCACTCTCGCAGGGCCATGTCCTGGAGCAAGGCCCCTGGGCCGGCACCCCCCAGGCACCGGGCGCCTCAGGATGGGCCCGCCCCTTCACGTGGCCCGCCAAATCCTCTGTCCTCGGGCCTCTCGACGAGCTCACAGCATGGTACTCACCGCAGAAGGGCCACACTTGCTCTGGTTCTTCTGGGTCCCTCCAAAGGCACCCTGATCAGGGCACCGGCGACAAGCCACCGCTCCTGCTTGTTGGCTCCAGCTTCGCACTGCGAGACCATAGGCCTCCAGCGCACGGCTCCATAGATGGCCGCAACATCGTCCCCAGCCACCCGGCTCAAGCAATCTTCCATCAACCAGGGGTAGTGGCAGGTTTCAAAGGGGACCTCCAACTCGCGGCTGCTTGAGGTGGGCGGACCATTGGGAGGCACCACTCCTGCCAGATTCATATATCGAGGGGTGAGGGGTGGGGGGAAACAGTCCAGCCCAAACTGCCAGGCCAGGCTATGTTCGCCCTTAGTGACCAGACGGGGGTCCCTTGCACGCTGTGCCACTGGATTCAAGCTAGCCTTGCTGATGAGGGGTGATACCCTGAAACTGGTCCCAGGATGCTTGTTTACGGTCCAAGGAGGACCTGGCATGGCAGTTCAGGCTGGGCTGTTCCCATAAGGAGCAGGGTCAAAACTGATTTCCACATGGCTGGGTCGAAACTGGGGTGGCATAGTGAGCATAATAACGATGGATTAAAACCTAGATCTCTTGACTGAGGGCGAGTGGTTTAAAAGCTTCAGCACTCCGCCCATCATCTTGTTGTGTTTGCTATGTCCTCAAAGAAGGCAGCTTGAGGACCTAAATACATTTATAATCCATACTATTGGGTCATAATCCATGCAAAGCCTTTTCATGCTGGGGCAGAAATTTCACCTAGGACATAAGCAAGAGAATAATAAGCAAAGCATTGAGGGGCATTAACATTTCTATCAGCTTTACAACCTTATCCCATGGTATCCCAGCTGACCCATGAACTATGTATTACAACGGAGATGTGGTGTGATATGCCTCAAAATCAGGAACTGATATCAGCACAAATCCCAGGGCAGCTTCAGGGTGGGGATTGCTATTCACAGAATGTGCCATCCCACCCCACAAAAGACACATGAAAAAAAGAATTCAAACGTTTAATTTTGCCCAGAACTTAATTCTGTGCTTAAACGTATCACTGTATTGATTGGAGAGAAGAAAAACAAGACCAATCACGTTAAAAAAACAAAGAAAAGAAAAAAAAAAGGTGCCCATGTTATGCCTCTCAGGATATTAGTCTGTCTCTGTGGTGTTTTAAAATGGCTGCACCTTTGGTACAAGACACCATTCATCCAGTGAACACTAGAGATAAACTGCCGGCACTGCCCGAGAACAAGGTGCACAAGTTCAGGCTCACCAACTGCCCGACAAGCAAAGTGTGGGCTTTTATAACCAGCAGTGGATCCGCAGAGGACTCCACTGAAAAGTGATGGAACATACCAGGATGCTGGCAAGACCACAAGGAAATGCTTGGAGCCCAGTCGGTCGCCTCGAGGTGGGGTGCATTACTGCTGGCAGGACTGACAGTCACAAACCAGGGTCACCTATGAAAGGCCAATAGTACTGGACAAGGATTAATCATATGATGAATTTTCCTCTAGAAAGCTGGAAGGGCTAGGTCGGATTAAATCTCATGCTAGACCAGTCAGTGAAAACCAATTGGTTCTGGCCACCGTCAGTCACCTCAGAGAGACTGGCAGGGCTGGGTTAGGTTCAGTAAAATATTACTCTTGCATCTGAAAGGGTGATAGAGTTAGGACACCTATTCAAGTCTCTTACATCTGAATGACTCAACCCAAACACTAGTGCATTCCATGGTGCTAATTAAATAGGCAATCATTTTCATAAATGAACACAATTGTACCCACAATATATACTTTTACCTACCTTAATAAAAACAAAGTTCAGGGGAGATCCTTATGTTACTCGACCTGTAAGCCTAGCAGCAATCTGGTATTAGGCCTTGCATGGTCCCACATGCACCTAGGTTTATGGAAATGCATACCCTTGTTAGCATCACGCATAAAACCAATCTGTATGATAGAACTTGACTACACAGGTGACTTTCTTACAGGCTACATGAATGGGACCAGCAACTAAAGGGTGGAGAACGAGGGAGAAAAAATGGCACATGTGGGAGGTCTAATGTACGGAGTGAATCCCCATCTCGAACTTGGCACACATATGATCAGTAAAAGCAGGAAAGAACTAAATAACAATAATAAACAAGTCATAGGCATAAAGAAGAGCATCGAAATGACCAAACTAACCTTCTGTGAACTGCGTGGCCTATAGCCTTCTCGCTAGGGATGGCCAAAGCAAGGATCTGAAAAAACAAGAAGGTAGTCCAATGCAGTAAAGGCAGGCTCCTGGAAAACCCATCCCCTCTCTTTGTACTCACAGTCAGACTCTATAGAATTAAATCAGTGTTCAGCAGGAGGTAGAGAATTTGCCATCTGGTCACCAGTAAGTGTTGAATATTTGTGCTCTCCCATGCGCCAAGAAAAAGTTCAGGGCGGAGTATCTTTGTCAGATGAAGGTGAGCGACGGTCCTTATCAGCCTGGCACCGCGGTTTGCATGCTTTCTTTTTCGTTTGTCACATGGGTTGGAAGCTCGAATCGCCCCCGCCACATCCACCAATGCAAGGTCTCCGGGCTCGTGAAGGGACTCCATGTCAAGAGGGGGCAGCAGTCCCAGTGCTTTGAGAGTTACCTTTAGCGTGCTGGCAACAATACTGTTGTCCTAGAAAGTGAAGTGGATACAGAGTGGAAAGCCACACCGGTACGGATTTTTATTTTGCAAATGCTGCGTGACATCTTTTTATTCTTTCCGGTCATCCAACATTTGGGCAGACATGTCCTGGTAAATGGAGATTTGATCTCCTCAGAACACCCTTGGTTCCTGTTGTCGGGCAGCTTGTAGACCAGTGTACTCTGGTGAGGGTGTCCAGGGGCTATATTCTTCTGCTGTTGGTAGGCAGATAACAAGTGCAGTCTAGGAGCACGGGCTGGCTTCGGGTAGCTGCAAGAGGTGCACAAAAAGTGCCTGGCCATGAGCCTCCAAGTCCGCCTGGGCGATGATAGATGCCATGTCCCTGATCCTTATATTATTACGTCTCAAGCAGTTTGAGGTCATCGATCTTGTCGTGGAGTGTTGTCTGCACCCATTTCAACTTCTCTATGCGGATCCTAAGGTCCACATTTTTCAAAGCATGGTCCGCTACCGTCGATTCCACTGTTGCCAGGGGAGAGTCCATCTGCGGCAAGGGCTGGCCGTGGTCGGTGAGGGCCCTGGTGAAGTACTGCCGAAGCGATGCAAGATCTTTGCAAAATTCAGCAAGCAGAAGCTGTATGCCCTCTTTTAGTTACTGGAGCTCGGGGACCAGGAGGCTGCGTCTGGAGGGGGGGGGGCTCCCCTCGATGGGCACGGGGGATGAGGCTTTTGAAGCATGTCTCAAACGGAGGGGAAGCGGGGGATTTTGCTCTGTTTGCAGCCATTGGCTCTCGCAGTCAGCCTATCAAGGAAAAGCCTGCTCGCAGTGCCCTTGACAAGAGTTCCAGTAGGTGCTCAAGGTGCATTGTTTCCCCCACAATTTCACATTATGGGACTGTCTGACAGGTTCTCATTGAGAGGCAGCAGGCTACAACCGCATGCGCATCAGGCCCAACGGAAATATATGCTGCTCCCCTGGGTGATGCGGTTCTTTGGCTCTTCTTACTGGGCAATAAAGGATGAGGCAGTGCATGCCACTGGGTCCCGTTGGGCCCAAGGCCGATGAATCCTAGCCGCAGGCTGTGAGGCACGAATCCCAGCCAGCTGCACTCCCACGCTCCGCTCTCCCCGACAGGCACAAGGGGATATCACTGCCATCCAGGTGGGGCAGTCAGCTATCTGGTACCCATCTGCGGTGCTACTATTCCTAGGCCGTCTCAATGCCCAACGGCACTCTCGCAGGGCCATGTCCTGGAGCAAGGCCCCTGGGCCGGCACCCCCCAGGCACCGGGCGCCTCAGGATGGGCCCGCCCCTTCACGTGGCCCGCCAAATCCTCTGTCCTCGGGCCTCTCGACGAGCTCACAGCATGGTACTCACCGCAGAAGGGCCACACTTGCTCTGGTTCTTCTGGGTCCCTCCAAAGGCACCCTGATCAGGGCACCGGCGACAAGCCACCGCTCCTGCTTGTTGGCTCCAGCTTCGCACTGCGAGACCATAGGCCTCCAGCGCACGGCTCCATAGATGGCCGCAACATCGTCCCCAGCCACCCGGCTCAAGCAATCTTCCATCAACCAGGGGTAGTGGCAGGTTTCAAAGGGGACCTCCAACTCGCGGCTGCTTGAGGTGGGCGGACCATTGGGAGGCACCACTCCTGCCAGATTCATATATCGAGGGGTGATGGGTGGGGGGAAACAGTCCAGCCCAAACTGCCAGGCCAGGCTATGTTCGCCCTTAGTGACCAGACGGGGGTCCCTTGCACGCTGTGCCACTGGATTCAAGCTAGCCTTGCTGATGAGGGGTGATACCCTGAAACTGGTCCCAGGATGCTTGTTTACGGTCCAAGGAGGACCTGGCATGGCAGTTCAGGCTGGGCTGTTCCCATAAGGAGCAGGGTCAAAACTGATTTCCACATGGCTGGGTCGAAACTGGGGTGGCATAGTGAGCATAACAACGATGGATTAAAACCTAGATCTCTTGACTGAGGGCGAGTGGTTTAAAAGCTTCAGCACTCCGCCCATCATCTTGTTGTGTTTGCTATGTCCTCAAAGAAGGCAGCTTGAGGACCTAAATACATTTATAATCCATACTATTGGGTCATAATCAATGCAAAGCCTTTTCATGCTGGGGCAGAAATTTCACCTAGGACATAAGCAAGAGAATAATAAGCAAAGCATTGAGGGGCATTAACATTTCTATCAGCTTTACAACCTTATCCCATGGTATCCCAGCTGACCCATGAACTATGTATTACAACGGAGATGTGGTGTGATATGCCTCAAAATCAGGAACTGATATCAGCACAAATCCCAGGGCAGCTTCAGGGTGGGGATTGCTATTCACAGAATGTGCCATCCCACCCCACAAAAGACACATGAAAAAAAGAATTCAAACGTTTAATTTTGCCCAGAACTTAATTCTGTGCTTAAACGTATCACTGTATTGATTGGAGAGAAGAAAAACAAGACCAATCACGTTAAAAAAAAAAGAAAAGAAAAAAAAAGGTGCCCATGTTATGCCTCTCAGGATATTAGTCTGTCTCTGTGGTGTTTTAAAATGGCTGCACCTTTGGTACAAGACACCATTCATCCAGTGAACACTAGAGATAAACTGCCGGCACTACCCGAGAACAAGGTGCACAAGTTCAGGCTCACCAACTGCCCGACAAGCAAAGTGTGGGCTTTTATAACCAGCAGTGGATACGCAGAGGACTCCACTGAAAAGTGATGGAACATACCAGGATGCTGGCAAGACCACAAGGAAATGCTTGGAGCCCAGTCGGTCGCCTCGAGGTGGGGTGCATTACTGCTGGCAGGACTGACAGTCACAAACCAGGGTCACCTATGAAAGGCCAATAGTACTGGACAAGGATTAATCATATGATGAATTTTCCTCTAGAAAGCTGGAAGGGCTAGGTCGGATTAAATCTCATGCTAGACCAGTCAGTGAAAACCAATTGGTTCTGGCCACCGTCAGTCACCTCAGAGAGACTGGCAGGGCTGGGTTAGGTTCAGTAAAATATTACTCTTGCATCTGAAAGGGTGATAGAGTTAGGACACCTATTCAAGTCTCTTACATCTGAATGACTCAACCCAAACACTAGTGCATTCCATGGTGCTAATTAAATAGGCAATCATTTTCATAAATGAACACAATTGTACCCACAATATATACTTTTACCTACCTTAATAAAAACAAAGTTCAGGGGAGATCCTTATGTTACTCCACCTGTAAGCCTAGCAGCAATCTGGTATTAGGCCTTGCATGGTCCCACATGCACCTAGGTTTATGGAAATGCATACCGTTGTTAGCATCACGCATAAAACCAATCTGTATGATAGAACTTGACTACACAGGTGACTTTCTTACAGGCTACATGAATGGGACCAGCACCTAAAGGGTGGAGAACGAGGGAGAAAAAATGGCACACAGAGAATGTAGTAGGTACAGAAAGAGTGAAAGGGAAGGATTGAGTGTCGTCAACAGACTTTTTTTTTTACTAACTCAGAGACCGTAACAGAGAGAAAAAATTATGGGAAGTTAGTGAAGGAACAGTGATGGGAGAGAGGTTGTGGGGAAACTACTTTAAAAAGTGCAGGAAAAGCGACGTACAACAGCCAGTTGAGCTAGCCTACCCCGGTGGTAATCCTTTGATGAAGCATGCAATTAACTAGTGTTTGTGGGTGAGGGCTCTTTTTAAAACCTAAAGGGTTTCCCAACTCATGAGAGTGAGGGGCATCACAAGATCAGTAACTTTGGTAGCAAGCTCCCTTTCATGATATGATATGTAGTCTCATATATAATAGTTCACATTTCTGGCATCCAATAACGTCCTTCTAAATGGAAAGCAGTTTATATTCTGTTTTGTTAGAAAAGGTAGACGGACCGGGAGGGCCGGCCGGGGTCAGGGGGAGAGGTCTCCGGGGAGAGCCGTCTCCAGCGATCGTACAGACAAGTAACTTCCCCCCCACAGACAGATATCACACACGGATAAGGTTCAGTGTTCTTTATAGGCACTTATTTAAGATACGGTAGAATGATACAAGGAGGTCTGGACTCAGGGGTCCCCTCGATTAGAGTCTCGTAAGGTAGGGAAGGGGGTAGCGGGTCAGTCTATTTACCAATCAGGTAGTTCGGATGAGATGATGATGAGCTCACAATCCTCGAGCTTGGTGGTTAGGTGGTACGGTCCGCGGCAGCGCCAGCAGGTCCCGGTGAGGATGGTCGATACAACGGGCCGCGGCAGCGCCAGCAGGTCCCCGGAAGATGTACGGTCCGCGGCAGCGCCAGCAGGTCCCGGTGAGGATGGTCGTTACAACGGGCCGCGGCAGCGCCAGCAGGTCCCCGGAAGATGTACGGTCCGCGGCAGCGCCAGCAGGTCCCGGTGAGGATGGTCGATACAACGGTCCACGGCAGCGCCAGCAGGTCCCCGGAAGATGTACGGTCCGCGGCAGCGCCAGCAGGTCCCGGTGAGGATGGTCGTTACAACGGGCCGCGGCAGCGCCAGCAGGTCCCAGGAAGATGAAGGTTGCAGAAGGCCGCGGCAGCGCCAGCAGGCAGGACGATGGTTCACAAGAGCGGGCTACGGCAGCGCCAGTAGACCGTCAGGGTTGAGTTCACTCGGTGTCTCTCGACTCCAGGATACAACTCCTTCCTGCTCCGGAGCTGCCTCAGTTATAGGGCTGGTGCCCTTTGATGTCCGGACCCTCGCACTTGGAGGTCGGGGGGTCCGGCATGAAGGTGTCCAGACACCCAGCAGGGGGTGGAGCCAGTGCCTGGGGGAGCTGGGGGCGATCGGCACCTGGCGGGGGAGAGCCCTTGACACTTCGTTCTCCCATTGACCTGCCAAGTGGTCCGCTCACCTCCTGGGTGGATGGTGGTGCCGGGATGTCGGGGCCGGCCAGGCCCGGGGTTAGGGTCGAGGGGAGGCCATGCGGCCGCGTGGTGCAGGGCCCAAGATGGCGGCTTGGCCCGGCCGGGGAAGCCGGTGGGGCTGGACCCCGTGATGAGTAGGGGTCCGAGGGCAGAGGGTCCGTCGGGAGACGGCGTACAGGTGCTTGTCGCGGGGATATGCCAGGTGGGCCGGAGTTCGGGCCCTGTCGAGCAGGGAGGGAGCAAGCCGTCTGTGAGGCCTGTCCAACATGCGTCCCCCCCAGCTGAAGGCGGGGAGAGTCACCCATCTCCTTGGGGACTCTCTTCGTCGAGGCGGAAAAAGCGGGACAGGCCATCCGCGTTGGCGTGGTCTTGGCCTGGTCGGTGCTCCACAGTGAAGTCCATTCCCTGCAGGGAAATGGACCAGCGCAAGAGTTTTGGGTTCTCCCCCCGCATCTGCATCAGCCATTGCAGGGGTCGATGGTCGGTTTGTACCCGGAAGTGGGTACCGAAGAGATAGGGTCGGAGCTTTTTGAGGGCCCACACTACTGCAAATGCCTCCCTCTCGATGGTGCTCCAACGCTGTTCTCGGGCCAGGAGACGTCGACTGATGAAGGCCACCGGCTGGTCATGACCTTCGGGGTTCAACTGAGAGAGGACGGCTCCGATGCCGTGGTCGGAGGCGTCGGTCTGCACTACAAATTCCCGACTGTAATCGGGGGCCTGGAGCACCGGGGCGGTGCACAGGGCGGCCTTCAGCTCCTCGAAGGCCGCTTGACAATCAGGAGTCCAGTTGACCCGCTTCGGTTGATTCTTGGATGTGAGACCCGTGAGGGGCCCCACGATGCTGCCGTAGTCCTTCACGAACCGCCGGTAGTAGCCGGTGAGCCCCAAGAAGGCTCGGACCTCGGTCTGGGTGACGGGGGGCTGCCAGGACTGGATGGCAGCAATCTTAAGTTGTAGTGGGGCCACCAGCCCGCTTCCCACTTGGTGCCCAAGGTAGGTCACAGACCCTTGGCCAATTTGGCACTTGCCGGCCTTAATGGTGAGGCCGGCCCGCTGGAGGGCTTGGAGGACCTCTTGGAGGTGACGGAGGTGGTCGGACCAGTGGCGGCTGTATACAGCGATATCGTCCAGGTAGGCAGCGCTGAATTCTTCGAGCCCCGCCAAGACCTGGTTCACAAGACGTTGGAACGTGGCGGGGGCATTCTTCATGCCAAAGGGCATGACCTTAAATTGATAGTGGCCATCGGGGGTGGAGAAGGCTGACCGTTCCTGAGCCCTGGGTGTGAGGCCGATCTGCCAGTAGCCCGCCGTTAGGTCGAAGATACTAAGGTAGCGGGCGGCCCCCAGCCGGTCGATCAGCTCGTCTGCTCGGGGGATGGGATGAGCGTCGGTCCGGGTGACAGCGTTCAAGCCCCGGTAGTCGACGCAGAATCTCAGTTCAGGGGCGGTGCCGGGGGCAGCGGCCTTGGGAACTAATACAACCGGACTGGCCCAGGGACTGTCCGAGGGCTCGATGACCCCGATCGTGAGCATCTTGGCCACTTCCTCCTGTATGCAGGCCCGTACCCGATCTGGTACGCGGTAGGCCCGGTGCCGGACAGGGGGACTGTCCCCGGTGTCTACGTCGTGCAAACACCAAGGGGTGACCCCGGGGGTGAGGGAGAACAGGGCAGCGAACTGCAGCAGGAGGTCCCGGCAGTCCTGGCGTTGCTCCGAAGTGAGGGCGTCAGAGAGCCGGACCCCATCCACGGAGCCGTCCTTCTCCTGAGTCTTTAGGAGATCCGGGAGGGGCTCGGAGTCTTCTTCTGTACCACTGTCTGTAGCCATCAAGAGGCTCAGTTCGGAGCGCACAAAGTGTGGTTTGAGCCGGTTGGTGTGGAGGACCCGCAGGGGGTTCCGGGGGGACCCCATGTCGATGAGGTAAGTGACGGGGCTTTTACGCTCGACCACTTTGAAGGGGCCCGTCCACTTGTCTTGCAGGGCACATGGTTCGGTGGGGGACATCACCCATACTTGCTGCCCAGGCTCGAATTCAACGGAGGAGGCATTGTGATCATACCACCTCTTCATGTCCTCCTGGCTGGCCTCGAGGTTCGCCTTGGCCATCTCCCTGAAGCGCCGGGTCTGGTTTCGTAAGGCCAGGACGTATTTGAAGACGTCTGGAGGGGTCGTTAAGGGGGCCATCTCCCAACCTTCCTTGACTAGGCTGAGGGGCCCTCGCACAGGGTGCCCGTACAGGAGTTCGAAGGGGCTAAAACCGAGGGACTTCTGGGGAACTTCCCGGTAGGCGAAGAGGAGGCACGGGAGCAGTACATCCCACTGGCGACGGAGAGGCTCTTCCAATCCCCCAATCATCCCCTTGAGAGTGCGGTTAAAACGCTCCACTAGTCCGTTCCCTTGGGGGTGATAGGGGGTCGTGAATCTGTAGGTGACCCCGCATTGTTGCCAGAGGGACTTCATGTATTTAGATATGAAATTCGTACCTCGGTCGCTGACGACTTCTCGGGGGAAGCCTACCCGGGAGAAGATCCCCATCAGGGCCCGGCCAACCACCGGAGCTGTCACTGTCCGTAGGGGCACCGCCTCGGGGTAGCGGGTGGCATGGTCCACTAGTACCAAGATGAACCTGTGTCCTTGTGCCGTGCGGGGGTCCAGAGGCCCCACAATGTCTATCCCCACCCTCTCGAACGGGGTGGTGACCACAGGGAAGGGTTGCAGAGGGGCCTTCAGCTTCCGACCACTCTTCCCGCTGGCTTGGCACGTGGGGCAAGATCGGCAGTGGTTCAGGACGTCATTCCTCATTTTCGGCCAGAAAAAGTGGGTCACCAGGCGACTGTACGTTTTGTCCTGGCCCAGGTGTCCAGCCAGGGGGACATCGTGGGCCAGGTTGAGCAGAAAGTCTCGGAAGCGGAGCGGTACCACCAGAACTCGACCGGCCCCCAGCTCGGCGATTCTTTGCTCGCTGTAGAGCAGGTCGTTATCCCAGTAGACCCAGTGGGTTCCGGTGGTGTCCCCGGCGTTTTGGGTATTGGCTTGTTGGCGGAGTCCCTCGAGGGAGGGACAGGTCTTTTGTTCCTGGCGGAACTGTTCTTGGGTGGGCCCCCCCTCTTGACGCCACTGAGCCAGATCCGGAAGGTCCTGGTGTGGCGCGTCTTCTTCGATAGTCGGGTCCGGGAGGTCGGACTCGCCGTTGTCCTCTACGGGGGCAACCGGGGGCGGAGGTGCTGGCCATTCGGTTTCTTCTGATCGGGGGGTGGCACGGGCGGCCATGGATCGGGTGGTTATGCAGGCCCAGTCCGGGAGGCCCAGCATCCCCAGGTGCTCTCTTTTCTCGACGGTGGCCCACGGGGAACTCTCGAGGTCATTCCCCAGGAGGCAGTCCACGGGGGCATCGTCCCGGACCGTCACCTTCAGTAGGCCGGAGACCCCTCCCCATTCAAACGGGACGCAGGCCATCTTACACATACTCTCAGAGTTATCTGCCGAGCGGACGGGGCAGAGAATGTTCGGCAGGATCTGCTCGGGCTTCACCAGATGACAGCGGACGGCCGTCACGCTGGCGCCGGTGTCACGCAAGGCTTCGGCTCTCTGTCCATTAATGGTCACCCACTGACCGTATTTTCTGGTGTTGGCGGGTAGGGGAGCCCGCGGAACCATGTCTCTTCCCCCTAGGCATGCCAGGACCATGGCGGCCGGTTCCCACCCTTGCTGGGCCGGCTCGTACTCTTCGGGTCCCTCCGATGATTGCTCTTCCCCTAGGGCAGCGGCCGCTACCTGGCGGGGCTTGGGTGTTTGGTTTAGCGGGCAGTTCGGGTCATTGGCGTAGTGGCCTAGTCGCTGGCACCGGTGGCACGTGACGTTGGCTCGGTACCCAGGCCGCAACGGGGGGTTGCCCCGGCCGGCCGGAGGCGGGGTGCTGGCCACGGGTGTTGCTGGTAAGGCGTCTCTCCCTCGCCCCTGGCCCCCTCCTCCTCCCCGAGGACGGTGCTGGCCTTGGTTGCCTCTGTTCTGGTCGTGGGGCCCTCTCCGGCCCACTCGGGTGCTTTCCCACCGGTCAGCTTCGGCGGCGAGCTGCCGGGGGTCAGTCAGCTTACTGTCGAGTAGGTGCTGCCTGAGCTCGACGAAACAGTTGTTTGACAGGTGCTCCCATACCATAAGGTTGAAGAGTTGTTCGTAGGTGGTGACCTGACTTCCCTTGATCCAACCTTCGAATGCCCGGCTGAAATAGTTCACGTATTCTACCCAAGTTGTACCTGGGATCCTGGTGCAATCTCTGAACCTCTGGCGGTACATCTCGGGCGTGAGGCCGTAGCGGGTGAGGAGGGCAGCCTTCATGTGGTCGTAGGACGACATTTGGTGATCGGGGAGCTGCAGCAGGGCATCGCGACCCTCGTTGATAAATCTCCCCCAAAGTCCGGCTCCCCAATCACTCCGGTCGATCCGGTGGGAGGTCATTTCGATCTCATAGGCTTTAAACCACTGTTGTATGTCGTCTTCTCGGACATATTCGCGGACAACATCCTTGGGGATGTGAACTTTTTTCTCACTTGGCCCCGGGGTGTGTGGTCGCTCAGGCACCCCCAGTTCCTTATTCTGTTTGCGCAGTTCTATTTCCGCTAGTCGGCGCTCGTGCTCGAGCGTTATTTTTTTCTCTTCCAGCTCTCTCTGTCTCTGCTTTTCTTCTCGTTCCTCTCGAAGCCGCATATGCTCGAGGTTGAGTTTCTGTTCAGCTAACTTGAGTTCCCCATCCATCTTGAGTCGTGCCATCTCCAACTCGTGTAATCTGACTCTGTCTCTTTCTCGGATCTCCTCTTGCGGGAGGCCCGTTCCCCGCTCCTCGGGAGCCGTGGCGTTCCCCTCTGGTGTGACGCTGGTTTGGTCGGAGGGTCCTGTGACCCCCGTTTCTGTCCATGACTCCAGAGCGCGCTTTAGATCATCCTTGGTACTCAGGCCGGTGGTAGCAATGCCAAGTTCTATGCAAAATTGTCTCAGTTCGCGGTGGTTGTATTCTTCTAATTTCTCCATTTGGAATTTCTCGGTGGAGCTGCTATCTTTGGTCGACATCGTGCTTATGTCGTGGGGTGAGCTACTTTCTGTACGATTACGCGTTGATTCGGATCGCGCCGCTGGCCACCAATGTTAGAAAAGGTAGACGGACCGGGAGGGCCGGCCGGGGTCAGGGGGAGAGGTCTCCGGGGAGAGCCGTCTCCAGCGATCGTACAGACAAGTAACTTCCCCCCCACAGACAGATATCACACACGGATAAGGTTCAGTGTTCTTTATAGGCACTTATTTAAGATACGGTAGAATGATACAAGGAGGTCTGGACTCAGGGGTCCCCTCGATTAGAGTCTCGTAAGGTAGGGAAGGGGGTAGCGGGTCAGTCTATTTACCAATCAGGTAGTTCGGATGAGATGATGATGAGCTCACAATCCTCGAGCTTGGTGGTTAGGTGGTACGGTCCGCGGCAGCGCCAGCAGGTCCCGGTGAGGATGGTCGATACAACGGGCCGCGGCAGCGCCAGCAGGTCCCCGGAAGATGTACGGTCCGCGGCAGCGCCAGCAGGTCCCGGTGAGGATGGTCGTTACAACGGGCCGCGGCAGCGCCAGCAGGTCCCCGGAAGATGTACGGTCCGCGGCAGCGCCAGCAGGTCCCGGTGAGGATGGTCGATACAACGGGCCGCGGCAGCGCCAGCAGGTCCCCGGAAGATGTACGGTCCGCGGCAGCGCCAGCAGGTCCCGGTGAGGATGGTCGTTACAACGGGCCGCGGCAGCGCCAGCAGGTCCCAGGAAGATGAAGGTTGCAGAAGGCCGCGGCAGCGCCAGCAGGCAGGACGATGGTTCACAAGAGCGGGCTACGGCAGCGCCAGTAGACCGTCAGGGTTGAGTTCACTCGGTGTCTCTCGACTCCAGGATACAACTCCTTCCTGCTCCGGAGCTGCCTCAGTTATAGGGCTGGTGCCCTTTGATGTCCGGACCCTCGCACTTGGAGGTCGGGGGGTCCGGGATGAAGGTGTCCAGACACCCAGCAGGGGGTGGAGCCAGTGCCTGGGGGAGCTGGGGGCGATCGGCACCTGGCGGGGGAGAGCCCTTGACACTTCGTTCTCCCATTGACCTGCCAAGTGGTCCGCTCACCTCCTGGGTGGATGGTGGTGCCGGGATGTCGGGGCCGGCCAGGCCCGGGGTTAGGGTCGAGGGGAGGCCATGCGGCCGCGTGGTGCAGGGCCCAAGATGGCGTCTTGGCCCGGCCGGGGAAGCCGGTGGGGCTGGACCCCGTGATGAGTAGGGGTCCGAGGGCAGAGGGTCCGTCGGGAGACGGCGTACAGGTGCTTGTCGCGGGGATATGCCAGGTGGGCCGGAGTTCGGGCCCTGTCGAGCGGGGAGGGAGCAAGCCGTCTGTGAGGCCTGTCCAACATGTTTAATAAGAACACACCCACCAAGGAGTATCCTACTTCTGTAAGCTAGGCAATGCACAAGGGTCGTCAGTTGTAGGGGGTACTTAGGAACAAACAAATTTACATTTACTCGCTTTTCTTACTTCACAGAGTCTAAAAGCGTGGGGACCACAAACATCTATGTTCCTGTGAGGATGAGGGGAATCCAGTTAGTTTAATCAGCTGAAAATGAAGGAACTTGATTAATTTGTCCACTGCAAATCAGAATTAAAAGGACTTCTACCACAACTCATGCTTTCTACTGTGGCTCATATATACGGCTTGATAGAAGCATGCCTCTGATTGAACTTTCCTGAAATAAGTTGCTGTAACCACATACAGTTAGTAAAAAGGAATAATTTTGGGCTTACCTTTGTGTATAGTCATATCCATCCATCCAAATCCTTCTTGCTGAAATCCATTCATGTCATCAGTAAAAGGATATCCCGCTTGCTGACCAGCCTCAATAAAAGCACGATGAAGAGGATGATTTGTTTTGCCTCGTGTGACATGTAAGGGTCCACTTCCACCTCTGTATAAGTTGGGGCCCAGCTCATGAGTTTGTGCCTTCTTAAAATAAGGTAAACAATGGTCATAGTCCCATCCAAGGGCACCTTCTCGTTCCCATCGATTGTAGTCCTCAGCATGTCCACGTATATATACCATGGCATTGAGGGAAGAGGAGCCGCCCCATACTCTTCCTCTGGGCCAGTACATAACTCGGTTATCCATATGTTTCTGTGGTGTAGTCTCGTAATACCAATTGTATCTGTCATCACAGAGATTATACACTAAGGCTGCCGGCATATGAATTTTCCACAATAATCGTTTGCTACCTAGAAAAGTGTCTTTAGGACCTGCTTCCAAAAGAAGGACTGAATTATCTGGGTCTTCGGATAGACGGTTTGTTAAAACACAACCAGCAGAGCCGGCTCCAACGATGACGTATGTGTAAGAGTCTCTGTTTTCAGAGGTTTGCGTTGCATAGGCACTGAACCTCTGGAATGTGTGCCGACTGTGCTTTATTCGATGGAACCTGCTGACTACACCAGTACAGCATTTGTGAATTGGTTTGCATAAATGCAACATCTTTAATTATGCCTATTTTCTGGTCTTCGGCCGCTTTCACCGCCTATCCTTGACGGAGCATTTACCTAAAACATGAAAAATCCCAATTAGACTAGAAACAGCAAGCCAGAAAAGTGTCTTTCTCCAACGGTGTATGCATCACTGCTCAAACAAAAACAGCATAAATGGTAATGATTACAAAGCTCTGGTAAGCCTTTAGATGAAAGTAAACAGGTTACAGATGACAGTTAGACCAGGCTAAATATGAGAAGGGGTTGAGACCACAGACTCAATTCCCAGCATTTTTAGTATTAACTAAAGGACTTCACATCAAGTCTAGGACTGTGAGAAAGAGAATCAGTGAAAATAAATAGCACAAGACATCTAATACACATAACTTACACATTTAAAGCACAACCCATTAAGTAACAGATGCCAATGTATGGTGAGAAGGTGACAGAGCAAAAGAATTCTCAGTTATGGGATATAATATTTTTGGTTTCAGTAGGCACAGTTAGAACAGACTCAAAGTGCAGACCCAAAATGTGTGTGTTGCAGGAGGGCAGTAAAGTGGTAATAAGAGGAATGGATTCCAATGTCACCTTCAACAGGTTGGAAATATGGCATAAACAATGAGATGGTTGGAGGTAGGACAACACTGTGACTGGTAATAATCAACTGCAAGACAACGGTAATGAGAAACAAAGAAAAGCATGCCTGTAACATCTGTGTCAGAATTAGGGAAAAGAGGTGAGAAATCCAGACACTACAACCACTACGTGGAGGACAAACTTCAAAATTTAAGAGACTGTTCACCTCAACTGAAACATGAGACGAGGCATCTACTCCAAGATCCTTAACTATAGGGTTAGGAATGCTGGGATCATCCCAGAACCAGAAGACAGGCTGACTGCCTGATAGTTCCACAGTCACTCATAGAAGCAATCGCAGCAGAAGGTTAAACTATTCTTCTTAGCGCACCTGCATTGGAAGGCATTTTGGGTCACAAAGTGGTTAATGCTACATCTCTAGATTGAACATATTAAAGAGACAGCAAACTGGACAAAGCTTGAAAAACAATCAAATCTTCATATGAAGGTTTTTGGGAGCGTGCAGTAGAATGCCTTCTGAGGACTTTGCCATCAATCTAAGTAGCATCCTTGGGGTGTGTTCGGTGCAGGACTATTTTACTACAACCAGGTGTTAAACTGAAGTTTAGCATTGGATGGCCAGTACAGCACAAATCAATTGTGAACCTTTCCAAGACAAGAATCGCATCAGCAGTGAAACCTTCTGCTTCCCTGCTCTGTACCCATACCCCCAATCCAATCGACCCTCATAAGTTCACCCCCAACCCCATGAGGTCACTCTTCACAAGCTAGTGTAGGTACACAGCTTTTCACATCTACAACATCCAAGAAAAAGAAACGGATATAGTGAAAGACAAGAAAGATTTCCAAATAGACTACGCAGAAGACCAGTTCAGACCCCTTCTTGAAAGGAAGGCTATGTAGGAAAGAGCGATGATGCACAAGGTGGCAATAGCCAAGTCTCGGCCAATTATCCGCGAGATGCATATGATCCCAGTAAAGTCACTGAAAATGTATCAGAGGGTGGCACAGGTTTGGTGGAAGAGTGGGCAGATGGAGGTCTATGAAATGTGTTTATCTTGGATGGTGGGTAAAGATGATCCCAAAGATAATGTTATTCTCCAAATGCAGGCGCATTGAGAGATGTAGCAAGAGAAGCTGGATTTCGTTTTGGGTCTACTGCAGTCTTTCTATAAACTGTAATATCATAATGGATTGGGTCAAAGTGAAGGAAAACATAGGCAGAGCATCCGCATTATTAGTTCAAATAACTTGAGCAAACTTCACACTGAAGCTCTTGAAGATCAACCGACTGCATGTCAATAGAATGATTTTCAACCCAGCCCAAACTTTTTGGCCAACAGTACTAACGTCACCCAGAGACAAATATAGGTGCCAAAGCTGAGGCAAAAAATCCCCAAGGACCTGGTGCTACCTCTCCAACCCAAAGGGTTTTACTCACAATTCGGAAAAACAGAGAGGGACCCCTTATAACCAAAGGAATGGGGTTCAAATCACCAAATGAAAACAAGGCTTCCTTTGGTTTGCTAAATTTAATATGCCACTCACAAACAAACACCCAACCACTATAGAAAATATATTTATCTTTTTATTATTAAAAACATATAGAAAAACATCAGGATCGATTGATCATAAAAACTGGATAAAAAGAATTTCACATAAAAATTACATAGATTTCAAATTCATACATAAATTTGACAAAGGTACTAATCATGGCTGAGAAGAAATAATCAATGCATCTATGAACAATTCATCAGGAAACAAATAATGAAAACAATGAAAAATACACAAGAATAGACAGCACAATTTGTCATGGAAAGTATACAAAAAGAGACAGTACAATTTGTCATAAGAAACACTCATCCGTGTTAGAAACACGTTGGACCTGGACCCCTTTAAGTTGACTCATTCAATATCTGTAGTTCCAGCTACTACACCGATTGTGTACCCAAGCTTCGACCCGTTTCGATTGGGATATTCCAATTAAACCATCTTTGTCAAGACCAGAATATGACTCTCACAACACCTGTATGATGCCAGTGTTAAAGCGTATGACCTTATACTATGTACTAAGTTGTTCAGCTGCTACCTGTGGCAAGTAATACACTAAGGGATAAACGGTACCTTCAGCTGTCCTGGTCACACTCATTATTATGGAGGACCTAAGGATTCAGCCACCCTTCTAAACGAGAAACCTCACATAGAACAAGCATTTGCAATGCAATAGGTCTCGCATTTATAAGAGTTTGAGCTATTGGCATTGTAAAATTACAATGCCTTTTATTTTATGTTTTGGTTTTAAAACAAATAAAAGGCATTGTCATTTACAATGTCAGAAGCATAAACTCGCATAAAAGCAGTGTGTGGAGTGCAGCAGTGCGCGGCGTGCAGCAGTGTGCGGCGTGCAGCAGTGTGCGGCGTGCAGCAGTGTGCGGCGTGCAGCAGTGTGAGGCGTGCAGCAGTGTGCGGCGTGCAGCAGTGTTTCGTGTAGCAGTGTGAGGCATGCAGCACTGAGTGGCGTGCAGTGGCGTGCAGCAGTGTGCTGCGTGCAGCTGTGTCGTGCAGCATGCAGCAGTGAGTAATGCAGCAGTGTGTGGCGTGCAGCAGTGTGTGGCGTGCAGCAGTGTGTGGCGTGCAGCGGCATGCAGCAGTGTGTGGCGTGCAGCAGTGTGTGGAGTGCAGCAGTGTGCGGAGTGCAGCAGTGTGCGGCGTGCAGCAGTGTGAGGCGTGCAGCAGTGTGTAATGCAGCAGTGTGCGCAGCAGTGTGTGGCGTGCGGTAGTGTGCGGCGTGCACAAGTGTGTGGCGTGCAGCAGTGTGTGGCGTGCAGCAGTGTTTCGTGTAGCAGTGTGAGATATGCAGCACTGTGGCGTGCAGCAGTGTGCGGCATGCAGCAGTGTGCGGCGTGCAGCAGTGTGCTGCGTGCAGCATGCAGCAGTGAGTAATGCAGCAGTGTGTAGCAGTGTGGCGTGCAGCAGTGTGTGGCGTGCAGCAGTGTGTGGCGTGCAGCAGTGTGTGGCGTGCAGCGGCATGCAGCAGTGTGTGGTGTGCAGCAGTGTGTGGCATGCAGCAGTGTGTGGCGTGTAGCAATGTGCGGCGTGCAGCAGTGTGCGGCGTGCAGCAGTGTGAGGCGTGCAGCAGTGTGTGGCATGCAGCAGTGTGTGGCGTGCAGCAGTGTGTGGCGTGCAGCAGTGTTTCGTGTAGTAGTGTGAGGCGTGCAGCAGTGTGCGGCGTGCAGCAGTGTGTAATGCAGCAGTGTGCGCAGCAGTGTGCGGCGTGCGGTAGTGTGCGGCGTGCAGCAGTGTGAGGCGTGCAGCAGTGTGAGGCGTGCAGCAGTGTGTGGTGTGCAGCAGTGTGTGGCGTGCAGCAGCATGCAGCAGTGTGTGGCGTGCAGCAGTGTGCGGCATGCAGCAGTGTGCTGCGTGCAGCAGTGTCGTGCAGCATGCAGCAGTGAGTAATGCAGCAGTGTGTGGCGTGCAGCAGTGTGTGGCATGCAGCAGTGTGTGGCGTGCAGCAGTGTGCGGCGTGCAGCAGTGTGCGGCGTGAAGCAGTGTGTGGCGTGCAGCAGTGTGTGGCATGTAGCAGTGTGCGGCGTGTAGCAGTGTGCGGCGTGCAGCAGTGTGCGGCGTACAGCAGTGTGTGGCGTGCAGCAGTGTGTGGCGTGCAGCGGCATGCAGCAGTGTGCGGCGTGCTGCAGTGTGCGGCATGCTGCAGTGTGTGGCGTGCTGCAGTGTGCGGCGTGCAGCAGTGTGCGGCGTGCAGCAGTGTGTGGCGTGCAGCAGTGTGAGGCGTGCAGCAGTGTGAGGCATGCAGCAGTGTTTCGTGTAGCAGTGTGAGGCGTGCAGCAGTGTGCGGCGTGCAGCAGTGTGCGGCGTGCAGCAGTGTGCGGCGTGCAGCAGTGTGTAATGTAGCAGTGTGCGCAGCAGTGTGTGGCATGCGGTAGTGTGCGGCATGCAGCAGTGTGTGGCGTGCAGCAGTGTGCGGCGTGCAGCAGTGTGCGGCGTGCAGCAGTGCTTTGTGTAGCAGTGTGAGGCATGCAGCACTGTGTGGCATGCAGCGGCGTGCAGCAGTGTGCGGCATGCAGCAGTGTGCTGTGTGCAGCAGCGTGCTGCGTGCAGCAGTGTCGTGCAGCATGCAGCAGTGAGAAATGCAGCAGTGTGCAGCAGTGAGTGGCGTGCAGCAGTGTGCGGCGTGCAGCAGTGTGTGCCGTGCAGCAGTGTTTCGTGTAGCAGTGTGCGGCGTGCAGCAGTGTGTGGCGTGCAGCAGTGTGCGGCGTGCAGCAGTGTGTGGCGTGCAGCAGTGTGTGGCATGCAGCAGCATGGAGCAGTGTGTGGCTTGCAGCAGTGTGCGGCATGCAGCAGTGTGCAGCGTGCAGCAGTGTGAGGCGTGCAGCAGTGTGAGGCGTGCAGCAGTGAGGCGTGCAGCAGTGTGAGGCGTGCAGAAGTGTGAGGCGTGCAGAAGTGTGTGGCGCGCAGCAGTGCGAGGCGTGCAGCAGTGCGAGGCGTGCAGCAGTGTTTCGTGTAGCAGTGTGAGGCGTGCAGCAGTGTGCGGCGTGCAGCAGTGTGTGGCGTGCAGCAGTGTTTCGTGTAGCAGTGTGAGGCATGCAGTACTGTGGCGTGCAGCAGTGTGCGGCGTGCAGCAGTGTGCTGCGTGCAGCAGCGTCGTGCAGCGTGCAGCAGTGAGTAATGCAGCAGTGTGTGGCGTGCAGCAGTGTGCGGCGTGCAGCAGTGTGTGCCGTGCAGCAGTGTGCGGCATGCAGCAGTGTGTGCCATGCAGCAGTGTTTCGTTTAGCATTGTGCGGCATGCAGCAGTGTGTGGCGTGCAGCAGTGTTTCGTGTAGCAGTGTGCGGCATGCTGCAGTGTGCGGCGTGCAGCAGTGTGTGGCGTGAAGCAGTGTGTGGCGTGAAGCAGTGTGTGGCGTGCTGCAGTGTGCGGCGTGCTGCAGTGTGTGGCGTGCAGCAGTGTGCGGCGTGCAGCAGTGTGCGGCGTGCAGCGGCATGCAGCAGTGTGAGGCGTGCAGCAGTGTGAGGCATGCAGCAGTGTTTCGTGTAGCAGTGTGAGGCGTGCAGCAGTGCGGCGTGCAGCAGTGTGTGGCGTGCAGCAGTGTGTGGCGTGCAGCAGTGTTTTGTGTAGCAGTGTGAGGCGTGCAGCAGTGTGCCATGCAGCAGTGTTTCGTTTAGCATTGTGCGGCATGCAGCAGTGTGTGGCGTGCAGCAGTGTTTCGTGTAGCAGTGTGCGGCATGCTGCAGTGTGCGGCGTGCAGCAGTGTGTGGCGTGAAGCAGTGTGTGGCGTGCAGCAGTGTGTGGCGTGCAGCAGTGTGCGGCGTGCAGCAGTGTGCGGCGTGCTGCAGTGTGCGGCGTGCTGCAGTGTGTGGCGTGCAGCAGTGTGCGGCGTGCAGCAGTGTGCGGCGTGCAGCGGCATGCAGCAGTGTGTGGCGCGCAGCAGTGCGAGGCGTGCAGCAGTGTTTCGTGTAGCAGTGTGAGGCGTGCAGCAGTGTGCGGCGTGCAGCAGTGTGTGGCGTGCAGCAGTGTTTCGTGTAGCAGTGTGAGGCATGCAGTACTGTGGCGTGCAGCAGTGTGCGGCGTGCAGCAGTGTGCTGCGTGCAGCAGCGTCGTGCAGCGTGCAGCAGTGAGTAATGCAGCAGTGTGTGGCGTGCAGCAGTGTGCGGCGTGCAGCAGTGTGTGCCGTGCAGCAGTGTGCGGCATGCAGCAGTGTGTGCCATGCAGCAGTGTTTCGTTTAGCATTGTGCGGCATGCAGCAGTGTGTGGCGTGCAGCAGTGTTTCGTGTAGCAGTGTGCGGCATGCTGCAGTGTGCGGCGTGCAGCAGTGTGTGGCGTGAAGCAGTGTGTGGCGTGAAGCAGTGTGTGGCGTGCTGCAGTGTGCGGCGTGCTGCAGTGTGTGGCGTGCAGCAGTGTGCGGCGTGCAGCAGTGTGCGGCGTGCAGCGGCATGCAGCAGTGTGAGGCGTGCAGCAGTGTGAGGCATGCAGCAGTGTTTCGTGTAGCAGTGTGAGGCGTGCAGCAGTGCGGCGTGCAGCAGTGTGGCGTGCAGCAGTGTGTGGCGTGCAGCAGTGTTTTGTGTAGCAGTGTGAGGCGTGCAGCAGTGTGCCATGCAGCAGTGTTTCGTTTAGCATTGTGCGGCATGCAGCAGTGTGTGGCGTGCAGCAGTGTTTTGTGTAGCAGTGTGCGGCATGCTGCAGTGTGCGGCGTGCAGCAGTGTGTGGCGTGAAGCAGTGTGTGGCGTGCAGCAGTGTGTGGCGTGTAGCAGTGTGCGGCGTGCAGCAGTGTGCGGCGTGCTGCAGTGTGCGGCGTGCTGCAGTGTGTGGCATGCAGCAGTGTGCGGCGTGCAGCGGCATGCAGCAGTGTGAGGCGTGCAGCAGTGTGAGGCATGCAGCAGTGTTTCGTGTAGCAGTGTGAGGCGTGCAGCAGTGCGGCGTGCAGCAGTGTGTGGCGTGCAGCAGTGTGTGGCGTGCAGCAGTGTTTTGTGTAGCAGTGTGAGGCGTGCAGCAGTGTGCGGCCTGCAGCAGTGTGTAATGCAGCAGTGTGCGCAGCAGTGTGTGGCGTGCGGTAGTGTGCGGCGTGCAGCAGTGCGTGGCGTGGTTTGTAATCAACAATAAAAGCGGACATCAAAGGAAGGGTGGGAGGGAACGAGCATATGGGGTGTGAGTTATAACGAAAGTTCTGGCGAAAGCAGTCTGCTGCTTTCAAGTCCGATGCCAGATGCCAGCTTCGCGCTTGAATGCCTCACATGCACTGGTCATAAACCGCATTCCTATGGTCTTGTGCCCATTACTAAATCTCTCTGAATGCATGAGGTGGCGCACGCGCAGGAAGTACCTGGTGGCAAATGGAATGCGCGTGGTTGTGCGCGTAACCGCCACCCGATCCGCCTGGGAAGCCTTTGGGAGCATTTTCGGAAGCCCCTACATAAGTCTCGCTGTGCGATCGCTTACGCGATAGCCAGGCGAGACCTAAAAACTGCTATTGTAGGTCTTGTGGTGCATACAGTTTAAAAAGTTTTACTATCTTCCTCCTTGTACATCACCGAGTCCTTTTGACTGCTTAGACAACGCCCTTCATCAATTGGGCCTTTTCGCCAGAAGTCCGGCACATCAATACGCTCCGTGCAGCGTTCGAGACAATCAAGTACTAAGCCTGCTTGAACTTGTATGTGTACAGTTATAACAAATAAAGTTAAACTGCAAGTAGCAGCATGTTAATGCTTTCGGCCGAAAAGGGATCAGTTGACAGCTACAGAAGCCTGTATCTTTGGTTTGAAAAAATGTCAGTGGATACATAACAGCAATTCTCCACTGTCTGTGATAGGAGTTTAAGTTGCACTGGGCACCTTTTAGACACATTTAACAAAACAATGTGTATTTGTAAAGTGCAAATTCGCCCATTGGCATTTTGGTGCTGAGTAATAGATGTTTATGTTACCCAACTCAATAGCACTCATTTTATCGACCTCAGAAAGGTGAAAGGCTGAGTGGACCCGCTGGGATTTGAACCTGTGACCATGAGGTCACACACAGGCCCCTACAGTGGACATTTGATTATAAATACACTGAGCTGCAGATAATATTATAACAATCTGTGTCATCCTGCGATAATATTTGGTATGTTGGTGGTGTAATATTCAGTAAATTGTGGGTTGGTGATTTTTGGTGCCTGAGAGGTCAGCCATAGGGCAATTACCTATTCGATATAACTCTCTAAGGCAGGTGATACCCTTTTCCTAGCGTCTGAGCCTGTTGTTGCTGGCTGTGTGCATGTTTGTGCGTGGTGCGTATTTGTGACAAATGTTTCTGAAAGCAACATAACAGCCCACTGGGAGGCATATCAGTGCAGTGCTGTGCTGTGTGGGGGATGTGGCGCTGTAGGTACACTTCTAGGTGGGAGTGCGAGTGTGCTTGCTTGCACTTTAACAGTGTTATCACAGTGGATTGTCCATTAATGCAGATGGTGACATGAGCAGAAACCCACAGAAAGTTTTCAAGGAAGGGATTAGACCTACTGTTATATCTTTGAGCCAAACAAGTGTCACTTCAACTAGAACAACAATAAGAGTTGGTTATGCGAGTAAAACCTGTGTAAGCATTTAAGTGGCAAATTTAACAATCTCACCCTGGGTTAAGAGTGGCCAACTTTGCGGGGAGGTTCGTGCCTCAAGTCCCTATTAGATTTCAAAAGGCTCCCAAAGGCCAACAATTGAGGTGGGTGATTCTTCTCGGGTGATGCCTAAAACCTGAGACAGTCTTGCACCCAGCACATCACAGGGGTAGACCAAAATGTTGGGCAAGCTGTTGCCTTGTCCGAAGAGGGCCCCATCCATGTAAGTTCACCTCTATATTTTATATCCTAAAAGCCATTGGGCATCGTGTAAAAATGATGTGGAATCCTCATGAACTGTCCTGCCAGATATTTTCACTTTCATTTTGGGAAGGAATTACATTTGGGAAAAGCTACACAAGAACTTTAGCAAAGGGCAAGTAATGCTGTTACATTGTGATGCAGTTTTAGTTACTCTGCGGCTGCCAATTAATAATGCTCTTTTAATTGCAGACATACCCATCTGTGACTGTGTGTTTGTCCACTGAGGTTTTTCTATGTGAGTGTCAGCGGACAGACTGTGCTCGGTATATATTCAGAGTGCACGGCTGTGTAAGATGTCAGAGTTCCCCTGCATTGTGTCCTGAATGGAAGTAGCTTGTTCGGCCAGCTGCCCAAACCTATGGGAAGCCGTTCATGTCAAAATTACAGATCCCCATATAAGACACCTCCTGAAATGCATAGAGTGCTCCAAAATAAATTTGACACACACCAGGATGAATGTAACATGTGTCTAAACAAATATGAAACCTGGCAGAGTAAATGTACTACTTAGTGATTAATATGAATAACACACACTCCGAATTGAATAAGAGATATATTGAAATATATATCAGTCAAACTAAAATTAATATGGCCCTCACTGTAAACAATATAGCAATCACTGAAGCGAATGCAATAAGCATCAAGAAGAATTGGACATTTCTTGAATTGACGTACATATGCCAAGATGAATATGACGTACATTGAAATGTATATTACTTATTGAAATTAATATAAGTTACTGAAATGAATATGTTATATTCTGAAAATAATATTATGCACATTGAAAATAATATAACATGCACTGAAATGAATATTACACATGTTGCAATGAATATGAATTGCTTTAAAATTAATGTTACCCAGATTGCAATGAATATGAGATATACAGAAATTAATAGGAGCTGATTTAAAATAAATATGGCATGTGTTATAATTAATACAAGCCCTATTGAATTGAATTTGGCAAGCCTTAAAATGAGTATGACCAAAGCTGAAATTCTCATGACATCCATCAAAACTTAATATGGCACACATTGAAATTAATATGATATATATTCAAATGAATATAATATGTATTAAAAAGGGTAAGTTGAATCTTAAAATGAACATGACAAATGTTAATATGAATATGACATTCATTGAAATAAATATAACATTGATTGAAAGTAATAGGGCACATTAAAATGAATATGGCATGTGTTAATATAAATATAAGCTTTTTTAAAACGAATTTGACATGATTTAAAATTAATATGAGTAATGTTGCAATAAACATGACATTTGTCAGAATGAATATGGCTTGAACTGAAAAAAGTATGATTCACATTAAAATGAATATGATATGTTTTGAAATGGATATGTCTTATGTTAACATTAAAATAAGAAGTATTAGTATGAATGTGACATCCAGTGAAAGGAATATGTCACATGCTAAGATGAATGTGACATGTGTTGAAATGAATATGAGTCTCATTGGAATTAATGCAACTTGCTTAAAAATGAATATGACTAATGCTGAAATTAAAATGGCCCCCGGCAAAATAAATATGACATGCTTTGAAATTAATATGATACACATTGAAATGAATATCACATATTTTGGAATGGATATGACTCATGTTAAAATGAATATGACATGTGGTAATATTAATATTACATCCACTGAAATGAATATGGCATGAGTTGAAATGAATATAACACATATTAAAATGAATATAACATACGCTGAATTGAATATAAGCTTTATTGAAATGAATTTGACATGTTTTGAAATGTATATAAGTAAAGTTAAAATGAACATGACATTTATTAAAATGAATACGGCTTGCATTGAAAGTAATATGATTCACATTTACATGATCATGATATGTGTTGAATGGGATATGATTCATGTTAAAATTAATCTAAGATGTGTTAATATGATTGAAACATCCATTGAAAGGAATATGACACATGCTAAGATGAATATGACACGAATTGAAATGAATATGAGCCCCTTTGAAATTAATTCAATATGCCTTAAAATGAATATGACCCATGCTGAAATTATAATGAAACTTGGCAAAACGAATATGGTATGCTTTAAAATGAATATGATACACATCAAAATGAATATTGCATCTATTGAAATGAATATGACCTATGTTGAAATTGATATGACCCATGTTAAAATTATTATGGCAGATACTCCGGAGCTCTGCATCGTCAACGAGACCTCCAGGAGTTTAATGAGGTGCCCCGCTGAACCAAGCCACCATCGTCAACACCAAACATGGCCTGCTGACGAAACCCGCATGAAGTTGAGAGAAAAAGAACCAAAAAAGTGACTACGTCCAAAGGTAATGTTTTGACCGGCCCAAACCCCCAAGTGCATCTGATCCGCTCTCCATCACGGTTGGCCTGAATTTTTACTTGGTCCTGGTCTGGTGCATCCAGATAGCTGCAGTTGGCACTTTTAACTTTTTGGCGCTAGAAAGCACAGATTTACATTTAATCTTTGAAAATGTATGTCTCCGGTTCCCTACATTAGATTTTTGTCATTTTGCGTGTCATTTTAATTATAAAAATATTTCCTATTTTAATAAATTGGTGTTAGATTTTTATTGTCTGTTGTGTCTTTCTTATTTAGTGTATTGGTGTTTTTAAAGGCTTTACACACCTGTCTCCAAGGATAACTTTGCCTGCTGGCAGCCAGCTACCAAGGGTTGAGCAGGGGAATAACTTATCAAGACCTTGACTGGGCCTTAGATTGCGATTGTGGTGTTGATACTAGCGGTAGGTACCTACTTGCACCTACTACCAAACCACCATCCAACAATCGCACACCCCAATCCATTGGGGGTCTTGCTTGGCAGGCCCCACGCTGCAGCCAAGTAGGGAGAGAGACTGTGGCATGCACACAGTTGGCATGGGAGGAGATCCGTAGAAGGCTGGGTTGCCCAATACTCTATTCCACTGAACAATCCTTGCATCACTTCCCTTTAATACTGCTGACTAAAGATAAAGTTGTCCTGCAGAGGTTGACTAAATGGGGGATCCACTAACTAAGTAAGCTATTCCATACCATCCAATTTTTGGGTTGCCCAAAAGCTGATTTGACCCGGATGGGCACATTCACCTACTTTTGCTTTCAGGCATTGAGCGGAGAGTACTATCATCTGTTTACTGATGAGCTGCTGAAGCCAAGATATTAACCATGTTCTTAAAGAAATCCTGTCA